>NC_036239.1:24540130-24577197 GCF_002742605.1 Olea europaea var. sylvestris
TCCCTGACATAACCTTTGCTCATCAACTCCTCCACTTGCTTCTGAAGCTCCTTCGTCTCCTCGGAATTGTTTCGGTATGGTCGATTAGGTATGACAGCTCAGGGTACAAAGTCAATCTGGTGCTCGATGCCTTTGATTGGTGGCAATCCACTTGGTATCTCCTCGGGAATCACATCGTCGAACTCCTGCAATAAAGATTTAACCAAACTAGGGATGGATGTGTTAGAATCCTCAAGATTGAGGAGGGACTCCTTGTACACTAACAATATCATTTGTCTACTTTCACTCATAGCCTTTTTCAACTCACTCTCCTTTGCATAGAAGTTGACCTTTGGCTTTTCTCTCCGCTCAGCTAACTCCTTTTCTTTCCCCTCATGTGGCTCCTCTCTCTTTTCTCCACTCTTAGCCACCTCACTATTTTCTCTCTTATCGATGGTTTCACTATTGCCTCTCCTTTTTCCAGACTCTCTTATTCTCTCATCTTCCTCACTTCTCAGCTTGAGTTGATCTCCATAAACTTGTGCAGGTGTTAATGGAGCAAGAGTAATAGCCTTCCCATCCTTGACAAAGCTATATCGATTCCTATACCCATCATGTGTGACCCTTCTATCATATTGCCATGGTCTTCCTAACAATATATGTCCCACATGCATAGGCACCACATCACAAACTACTTTGTTACTATAAATTCCAATCAAAAAATTAATTAAGACCCTTCGATTCACCTTAACTTCCCCACTATCATTCAACCATTGTAACTTATAAGGCCTAGGATGTCTTAACAATGCTAGTCCTAGTTTCTCAACTATAGTTGTGCTAGCTACATTCGTGCAACTCCCACCATCAATTATCATGCTACATACCTTATCGTTGACGTAACAACGTGTATGGAAGATATTTTCTCGCTGCTGCTCCGAATCATCCACTTTGACTTGAGTGTTAAGAGCTCTCCGTGACACCAACGATTCTCCAATAGCAAACTCCAATTTTTCTTCCTTTTCAACGTCCTCCAATGCAGGCATGTCATCATACTCGCCTTCACTTTCACTCAACACTTCTCCATTATCCAACAACACCATTACCCATTTATTTGGGTATTGAGAAGCGATGTGCCCGGACCCCAAACATCTGAAACACTTGATGTCTCGGTTTCTTGATGGTTGTGAATCAGTTTTGGGT
Organism: Olea europaea var. sylvestris; assembly: GCF_002742605.1. Taxonomy (NCBI): domain Eukaryota; kingdom Viridiplantae; phylum Streptophyta; class Magnoliopsida; order Lamiales; family Oleaceae; genus Olea; species Olea europaea. Next base: position 24,541,310 of record NC_036239.1, read on the forward strand.
GCTATTTTGCTAGCACTCTCCTCTTTCCCTTTTTGCCATTCATTCCTACCCTTAGGTACCGCTTTATCAACCTTATTATTATTGTTGTTGTTGTTGTTCCATCCCGGTTTCCAAGATGGATTTGCACTCGAAGTTCCTATCGGTTGCCTAGCTGTCCCTTTTCTCTTCAACTGTCTCTCCACCTTCATAGCCACATGCAACATGTCTTCCAACTCCACATAATGTTGCAACTCTACTACATTGGCAATTTCCCTATTCAAACCATTCAAAAATCGTGCCATGGTAGCCTCTCGATCCTCCACCACATTAGCCCTAATCATGAGTATTTCCATCTCCTTATGGTAATCTTCTATACTTTTTGACCCTTGATATAGGCCTTGCAGTTTTTGATGGATATCTCGATAATAGTGGCTAGGAACAAACCTCTTTCTCATCAATGACTTCAATTCTTACCAAGTGCTAACTGGTCTTCCCCCACTCCGACATTGTGAAGTAACCACTTGGTCCCACCATGAAATGGCATAGTCACTGAACTCTAAAACCGCTAACTTCACCTTCTTCTCCTCCCGAATAATTATAACATTCGAAGATCATCTCAACCTTTCTCTCTCACTCCAGATAAGCTTCGGGATCACTCCTTCCTTTGAATGAAGGAATGGTCATCTTTATATTTCCTAGATTTCCATCCAACTCCTCCCCGCGATCATTTCGACCCCGTCTGTCGAACCTATCGCCTCTATTCCTCATCCTTCCCATCTCAACACCGTGAAATTCATCTGAAGCCCAGTTCACTCCCATATCCATACTCTTCTCACCTTTCCCTCCTAGGCTCCCATCTATCTGGTTCTCTGGCATTGGACACATCGACTCGATGCCCCTGACTAAGATTGGCCACCGATGTATCTAACCTATTCATCCAAGCCTCTTGCTTCTCCAACCATTCTCTCATATCTCCAAACGCCCTTTGAAACATTTGCACCAAATCCTTCGATGCGTTGTTATTGTTGCCTTGTCGGCTTGAGTTTGATTCTGCCCTTTCTGACATCCTAACACTAAAATTTTATTTAACTGCCTCACCAAAGTCACTCGGAAACACACAATGGCTTTTACCCTCTATTGAGCTCACCTCTCTGCCTTTTACCACTCAGTTCTTTCAACAATTGCTTCTAAGGACAATCAACGAACTCAATCAATCAATCAATCTTGTAGAATTCTCAAACCGGATGTGATTCAAAGAATTGTAACAAAAGGACTCAAGGAAACTTCTAAAACTTTGACTTTGAATTGAAGGAATGGAATGAATCAATGTGTCCAGGCAACTGAGAAACGATATTGAATAAAAAAAATTGTTGGTATTTGATGGATCAATAATATATAACAATTTTTTTTATAATTGTACGGATGAACAGTACCGTACGGATGAACAGTAACTTTTTTTTATCCGGAATTCAATAACAAAACCAACGCAGAAAACGAAAATGAATTTGGGCGAAAATTGACCCCGGGAAACAGAATATGAAGATTCCTTTTGACACTTTTTGGATCAAAGAATCAAGAAAAACTTCTGGACACAAGAACACAAGGAATTGAAAGGAATTAAAAAAACAAAGATATAACCTGATTAAATTGGAACCAAAGCTCTGATACCAACTGATGCGAACCCCGTAGCAATGGAAACTAAGAAACCCACAACTAGATTGATGTGGAACCCAAGAACGCCAATACTAATCCGATTTTGGATCTTGAACCCAGTAATCGAACCACGAAACCTCAGATTAGCGAAGAATCTGAAACCCCTTGATTACAATCAATGAAACCCACAATCCGACGTCAAGAACGCCACAAGAAATTGATTCTTGATAAGTTCTAAGTTTGTCCAATGAAGAACAATCGATTGAAAGAAAATTTCTCTCCCTGTATTAATTTCAGCAAAAGTTTTTTTTTACATAATGAAAAGAGTTTCCTATTTATACTATGGCATAAAAAACATTCAAATTAATCAAAATATGGTAATATTTTGATTTCACAAGAGTTCTACCAAAATTAGAAGATTCGGCAAAAATTAAAAAAAAACGAATTTTTCCCACTTTTTGATCTATGCGGCCGCATAGATCATTTCTATGTGGTCACATAGATCACTCCAGCCAGCCACAGGTAGTTTCGATGGCCTTCTATGCGGCCGCATAGGCCGTTGAGCCTGCGGTCGCATAAACCAACTCTGTGTCGCCTTCGTCCGCTTTTACCTCGTTGATCCAAGTTCCTTCGGCCTTCGACCCCAACATGAAACTTGTTCCATTTGACCTCTCGAACATTGTTTCATCGATTGTTTGCTTGACAAGCAATCCCATCGCTTCTTTCACTCGCTTAGTCCTCGATCGCGTCATCGGTCTGCCTTCGATTATCAATGGATCCTTTCCGTAACTCATCGCTTGACTCGCTTCGGTTGTGGACGTGCCTTGATTCATATCAAGAAGGCCCTTAACAACTGAACTATGCTATTTGTACGCATATTTTTGACACGTTGTTTGAAACTTGTATTTTTGTCATGTGTCAATAGGATGGGAAAACTGTATGAAAATTTAAATTGTCCAATAGGGTAATGTCACATGGGAAAGTGTAAACTAAAGTGCACACCATAGTGTACATGTCGCAAGGTTCTTACTGATTGAATTTTGCTGTATTTACACTGATTTTTGACACGTTGTTTGACACTAGTATTGTTGTCATGTGTCAATTGGATGGGAATACTATTTGAAAATTAAATTGTCCAATAGGGTAATGTCACACGGTAATGTGTAAACTGAAGTGTACATCATAGTGTACATGTAGCAAGGTTCTTAACAATTGAACTATGTTATTTGTACGCTTATATTTTGACACGTTGTTTGAAGCTTGCATTTTTGTCATGTGTCAATTGGATGGGAAAATAGTTTGAAATTTAAACTGTCCAACAGGATAATGTCACGAAACTTGTATTTTTGTCATGTGTCAATTGGATGGGAAAATAGTTTGAAATTTAAACTGTCCAACAGGATAATGTCACGTGGCAATGTGTAAACTGAAGTGTACATCATAGTGTACATGTAGAAAGGTTCTTACCGATTGAACTTTGCTAGCTATACACTTATTTTTGACACGTAGTTTGACACTTGAATTGTTGTCACGTGTCAATTGGATGGGAAAATAGTTTGAAATTTAAACTGTCCAATAGGATTATGTCACATGGAAAAGTGTAAATTTGACACTTGAATTGTTGTCACGTGTCAATTGGATGGGAAAATAGTTTGAAATTTAAACTGTCCAATAGGATTATGTCACATGGAAAAGTGTAAACTAAAGTGTACACCATAGCGTACGTGTAGCAAGGTTCTTACCGACTGAACGTTACTATTTGTACGCTTATTTCTTACTCGTTCTTTATAACTTGCATTCTTGTCATGAGTCCATTGGATGGGAAATTTGTTTGAAAATTTTAATTGTCTAACAGGGTAATGTCACGTGGCAAAGTATAAACTAAAGTTTACACCATAGTGTACATGTAGCAAGGTTCTTAACTATTGAACTTTGCTATTTGTACATTAATTTTAGACACGTTCTTTAGCACTTGCATTGTCGTTAAGTGTCACTTGGATGGGAAAACTATTTGATATTTAAACTGTCCAACACGCTAATGTAACGTGACAAAGTGTAAACTGAAGTGTACACCATAGTGTACATGTAGCAAGGCTCTTAACAACTGAACTATGCTATTTGTACGCATATTTTTGACACGTTGTTTGAAACTTGCATTTTTGTCATGTGTCAATAGGATGGGAAAACTGTATGAAAATTTAAATTGTCTAATAAGGTAATGTCACGTGGGAAAGTGTAAACTAAAGTGCACACCATAGTGTACATGTCGCAAGGTTCTTACCGATTGAATTTTGATGTATTTACACTGATTTTTGACACGTTGTATGACACTTGTATTGTTGTCATGTGTCAATTGGATGGGAAAACTATTTGAAATTTAAACTGTCCAACAGGGTAATGTCACGTGGCAATGTGTAAACTGAAGTGTACATCATAGTGTACACGTAGCAGGGTTCTTAACAATTGAACTATGTTATTTGTACGCTTATATTTTGTCACGTTGTTTGAAGCTTGCATTTTTGTCATGTGTCAATTGGATGGGAGAACTGTTTGAAAATTTAAATTGCCTAATAGGGTAATGTCACGTGATAGAGTGTAAACTAAAGTGTACATCATAGTGTACATGTAGAAAGGTTCTTACCGATTGAACTTTGCTAGCTATACACTTATTTTTGACACATAGTTTGACACTTGAATTGTTGTCACGTGTCAATTGGATGGGAAAACAGTTTGAAATTTAAACTGTCCAATAGGATTATGTCACATGGGAAAGTGTAAACTAAAGTGTACACCATAGTGTACGTGTAGCAAAGTTCTTACCGATTGGACTTTGCTATTTGTACGCTTATTTTTTACTCGTTCTTTGAAACTTGCATTGTTGTCATGTGTCCATTGGATGGGAAATTTGTTTGAAAATTTTAATTGTCTAACAGGGTAATGTCACGTGGCAAAGTAAAAACTAAAGTTTACACCATAGTGTACATGTAGCAAGGTTCTTAACTATTGAACTTTGCTATTTGTACATTAATTTTTGACACGTTCTTTAACACTTGCATTGTCGTTAAGTGTCACTTGGATGGGAAAACTATTTGATATTTAAACTGTCCAACACGCTAATGTAACGTAACAAAGTGTAAACTGAAGTGTACACCAAAGTGTACATGTAGCAAGGCTCTTAGCAACTGAACTATGCTATTTGTACGCATATTTTTGACACGTCGTTTGAAACATGCATTTTTGTCATGTGTCAATAGGATGGGAAAACTGTATGAAAATTTAAGTTGTCCAATAGGGTAATGTCACTGGGGAAAGTGTAAATTAAAGTGCACACCATAGTGTACATGTCGCAAGGTTCTTACCGATTGAACTTTGCTGTATTTACACTAATTTTTGACACGTTGTTTGACACTTGTATTGTTGTCATGTGTCAATTGGATGGGAAAATTATTTGAAATTTAAACTGTCCAACAGGATAATGTCACGTGGCAATGTGTAAACTGAAGTGTACATCATAGTGTACATGTAGCAAAGTTCTTAACAATTGAACTATGTTATTTGTACGCTTATATTTTGACACGTTGTTTGAAGCTTGCATTTTTGTCATGTGTCAATTGGATGGGAAAACTGTTTGAAAATTTAAATTGCCTAATAGGGTAATGTCATGTGACAAAGTGTAAACTAAAGTGTACATCATAGTGTACATGTAGAATGGTTCTTACCGATTGAACTTTGCTAGCTATACACTTATTTTTGACATGTAGTTTGACACTTGAATTGTTGTCACGTGTCAATTGGATTGGAAAACAGTTTGAAATTTAAACTGTCCAATAGGATTATGTCACATGGGAAAGTGTAAACTAAAGTGTACACCATAGTGTACGTGTAGCAAAGTTCTTACCGATTGGACTTTGCTATTTGTACGCTTATTTTTTACTCGTTCTTTGAAACTTGCATTGTTGTCATGTGTCCATTGGATGGGAAATTTGTTTGAAAATTTTAATTGTCTAATAGGGTAATATCACATGGCAAAGTATAAACTAAAGTTTACACCATACTGTACATGTAGCAAGGTTCTTACCGATTGAACTTTGCTAGCTGTACACTAGTTTTTTACACGTTGTTTGACACTTACATTGTTGTCAAGTGTTAATTGGACGGGAAAATAGTTTAAAATTTAAACTGTCCAACTAGATAATGTCACAAGGTATAGTGTAAACTAAAGTGTATACCATAATATACATGCACCAAAGTTATTAACAATTGAACTATGCTATTTGTACGCTTATTTTTGACACGTTTGAAACTTGCATTTTTGTCATGTGTCAGTTGGATGGAAAAACTGTTTGAAAATTTAAATTGTCCAACAAGGTATTGTCATGTGGCAAAGTGTAAACTAAAGTGTACACCATAGTGTACATGTAGAAAGGTTCTTACCGATTGAACCATGCTATTTGTACGCTAATTTTTGACACGTTGTTTGAAACTTGCATTTTTGTCATGTGTCAAATGGATGGGAAAACTATTTGGAATTTAAATTGTCCAACAGGCATTGTCACGTGGTAAAGTATAAACTAAAGTGTGCACCATAGTGTACATGTCGCAAGGTTCTTACCGCTTGAACAGTGCTGTTTGTGCATTTATTTTTGACACGTTGTTTGACACTTGTATTGTTGTCATGTGTCAATTGGAAGGAAAAACTGTTTGTAATTTAAATTGTCCAGCAAGGTAATGTCACGTGGCAAAGTGTACACCATAGTGTACATGTCGCAAAGTTCTTACCGATTGAACTTTCCTATTTGTACACTGGTTTTTGACACGTTGTATAACACTTGCATTGTTGTCAAGTGTAAATTAGATGGGAAAATTGTTTGAAATTTAAACTGTCCAACAGGATAATTTCACATGGGAAACTGTAAACTGAAGTGTACGCCATTGTGTATATGTAGCAAGGTTCTTAGCTATTGAACTTTGCTATTTGTATACTGATTTTTGACACGTTGTTTGACACTTACATTGTCATCAAGTGTCAATTGGATGGGAAAATTGTTTGATATTTAAACTGTCCAACAGAATAATGTCACGTGGCAAATTATAAACAAAAGTGGACATCATAGTGTACATGTAGCAAGGTTCTTACCGATTGAACTTTGTCATTTGTACATTGATTTTAGACACGTAGTTCGACACTTGCATTGTTGTCAAGTGTCAAAAGCGTGGGAAAACTATTTCAAATATAAACTTTTCAACAGGGTAATGTCACGTGGCAAAGTGTAAACTAAAGTGTACACCATAGTGTACAAGTAGCAAGGTCCTTACGAATTAAACTTTGCCATTTTTACACTAAATTTCGACACGTTGTTCGACACTTGCATTGTTGTCAAGTGTCAAAAGCGTGGGAAAACTATTTCAAATATAAACTTTTCAACAGGGTAATGTCACGTGGCAAAGTGTAAACTAAAGTGTACACCATAGTGTACAAGTAGCAAGGTCCTTACGAATTAAACTTTACCATTTTTACACTAAATTTCGACACGTTGTTTGACACTTGCATTGTTGTCAAGTGTCAATTGGATGGAAAAACTATTTGAAATTTAAACTCTCCAATAGGGTAATGTCATGTGGCAATGTGTAAACTGAAATGTGCACCATAGTGTACATGTAGCAAGGTTCTTAACAATTGAACTATGCTATTTATACATTTATTTTTGACACGTTGTTTGAAACTTGCATTTTTGTCATATGTCTATTGGATGTGAAAACTGGTTGAAATTTAAATTGTCCAACAGGGTACTGTCACGTGAAAAAGTGTAAACTATAGTGTACATGTAGCAAGGTTCTTATCGATTGAACTTTGCTAGCTGTACACTGATTTTTGACACGTTATTTGACACTTGTATTGTTGTCAAGTGTTAATTGGATGGAAAGAAATTTAAACTGTCAAACAGGGTAATGTCACGTGGGAAAGTGTAAATTGAAGTGTACACCATAATATACATGTAGCAAGGTTCTTATCGATTGAACTAATCTATTTGTACGGTAATTTCTGACACGTTGTTTGAAACTTGCATTTTTGTCATCTGTCAATTAGATGGAGTTTAAAATTTAAGCTATCCAAAAGGGTAATGTCACATGGTACGGTGTAAACTAAAGTGCACACCATAGTGTACGTGTAGCAAGGTCCTTACCGATTGAACTATACTGTTTGTACGCTTATTGTTGACACGTTGTTTGAAACTTGCATTTTTGTCATGTGTCAATTGGATGGAAAAACTGTTTGAAATTTAAATTGTCCAGTAGGGTAATGTCACGTGGCAAAGTGTAAACTAAAGTGTACGCCATAGTGTACATGTAACAAGGTTCTTACCAATTGAACTTTGCTATTCGTACATTGATTTTTCACTAGTTGTTCAACACTTGCATTGTTGTTAAGTGTCAAAAGGATGGGAAAACTATTTGAAATTTAAACTATCCAACAAGGTAGGGGCACATGGCAAAGTGTAAACTAAAATGTACACCTTAGTGTACATGTAGCAAGGTTCTTACCGATTGAACCATGCTATTTGTACGCTAATTTTTGACATGTTATTTTAAACTTGCATTTTTATCATGTGTTAATTGGATGGGAAAACAATTTGAAATTTAAATTGTCCAATAGGGTAATATAACGTGGCAAAGTGTAATCTAAAGTGTACACCATAGTGTACATGTCGTAAGGTTCTTATCGATTGAACTTTCCTATTTGTACACTGATTTTTGACACATTGTTTGACACTTGCATTGTTGTCAAGTGTTAATTGGAAGAGAAAACTATTTTAAATTTAAACTGCCCAACAAGGTAATGTCACATGGGAAACTGAAAACTGAAGTGTACACGATTGTGTACCTGTAGCAAGGTTCTTACTGATTGACCTTTGCTATTTGTACACTGATTTTTAACACGTTGTTTGCCACTTGCATTGTTGTCAAGTGTAAAAAGGATAGGAAAACTATTTGAAATTTAAACTATCCAACAGGGTAGGGGTACGTGGCAAAGTGTAAACTAAAGTGTACACTATAGTGTACATGTAGTAAGGTTCTTACGGATTGAACCATGCTATTTGTACTCTTATTTTTGACACATTTTTAAAACTTGCACTTTTTTCATGTGTCAATTGGATGGGAAAATTATTTGAAATTTAAATTGTCCAACAAGGAAATGTCACGTGACAATGTGTAAACTAAAGCGTACACCATAGTGTACATGTAGCAAGGTTCTTACCGATTGAACTTTGTTATTTCTACACTAATTTTTGACACGTTGTTTGACCCTTGTAATGTTGTCAATTATCAAAAGGATGGAAAAACTATTTGAAATTTAAACTGTCCAGCAGGTTATGGGCAAGTGCCAAAGTGTAAACTAAAGTCTACACCATAGTGTACATGTAGTAAGGTTCTTATCGATCGAACTTAGCTATTTGTTCACTAATTTTTGACACGTTGTTTGACACTTGCATAGTTGTCAAGTGTTAATTGGAAGGCAAAACTATTTGATATTTAAACTGTCCAATAGGATAATGTCACGTGGAAAACAGTAAACTGAAGTGTACACCATACTGCACATGGAGCAAGGTTCTTAACGATTGAACTTTGCCATTTGTATACTGATTTTTGACACATTGTTTGACACTTGTATTGTTGTCATGTGTCAATATTTAAACTGTCCAATAGGATAATGTCACGTGGTAAATTATAAACAAAAGTGTACACCATAGTGCACGTGTAGCAAGCTTCTTACCAATTGAACTTTGCTATTTGTACAATGATTTTAGACACGTTTTTCGACTCTTGCATTGTTGTCAAGTGTCAAAAGCATGGGAAAACTCTTTCAAATATAAACTTTTCAACAGGATAATGTCACATGTCAAAGTGTAAACTAAAGTATACATCATAGTGTATATGTGGCAAGGTCCTTACCGACTAAACTTTGCTATTTTTATACTGATTTTTGACACGTTGTTTGCCACTTGCATTTTTTTCATGTGTCAATTAGATGGGAAAACTGTTTGAAATTTAAATTTCCCAACAAGGTAATGCGACATGGTAAAGTTTACACCATAGTGTACATGTAGCAAGGTTCTTACCGATTGAACCATGCTATTTGTACTCTAATTTTTGACACGTTATTTGAAACTTGCATTTTTGTCATGTGTCAAATGGATGGAAAAACTATTTGAAATTTAAATTGTCCAACAGGGCAATGACACGTGGTAAAGTGTACATCATAGTGTACACGTCGCAAGGTTCTTACCGCTAGAACTTTGCTTTTTGTACATTTATTTTTGACACGTTGTTTGATACTTGTATTGTTGTCACGTGTCAATTGGATGGAAAAACTATTTCAAATATAAACTTTCCAACATGGTAATGTCATGTGTCAAAGTGTAAACTAAAGTGTATATCATAGTGTACATGTAACAAGGTCCTTACCGATTAAACTTTGCTATTTTTACACTGATTTTCGACACGTTGTTTGACACTTGCTTTGTTGTCAAGTGTCAATTGGATGGGAAAACTATTTGAAATTTAAACTGCCCAACAGGGTAATGTCACGAGACAAAGTGTAAACTGAAGTGTACACCATAGTGTACATGTAGTAAGGTTCTTAACAATTGAACTATGCTATTTGTACGCATATTTTTGACACGTTGTTTAAAACTTACATTTTTGTTATGTGTCATTTGGATGGAAAAACTGTTCAAAATTTAAATTGTCCAACAGAGTAATGTCACGTGGCAATGTGTAAACTAAAATGTACACCATAGTGTACATGTAGCAAGGTTCTTACTGATTGAGCTTTGCTAACTGTACACTGATTTTTGACACGTTGTTTAACACTTGCATTGTTGTCAAGTGTCAATTAGATGGGAAAATAGTTTGAAATTTAAAATGTCTAACAAGGCAATGTCACATGGCAAAGTGTAAACTAAAGTGTACAACATAGTGTACATGTAGTAAGGTTCTTATCGATTGAACTTTACTATTTGTACGCTTTATTTTTGACACGTTGTTTGAAACTTGCATTTTTCTTATGTGTCAATTGGATGGAAAAACTGTTTAAAATTTAAATTGTCCAACAAGGTCGTGTCACGTGGCAAAGTGTAAACTTAAGTGTACACCATAGTGGACATGTAGCAAGATTCTTACCAGTTGAACCATGCTATTTGTACGCTAATTTTTGACACGTTATTTGAAACTTGCATTTTTGTCATGTGTCAAATGGATGGGAAAACTATTTGAAATTTAAATTGTCCAACAGGGCAATGACATGCGGTAAAGTGTAAACTTAAGTGTACACCATAGTGTATATGTCGCACTTACCGCTTGAACTTTGCTATTTGTACATTTATTTCTGACACGTTGTTTGACACTTAAATTGTTGTGATGTGTCAATTGAATGGGAAAACTATTTGAAATTTAAATTACCCAATAGGGTAATGTTACATGGCAAAATGTAAACTAAAGTGTACACCATAGTGTTCATGTCGTAAGGTTCTTACAGATTGAACTTTCCTGTTCGTACACTGGTTTTTGGCACTTGCATTGTTGTCAAGTGTCAATTAGATGGGAAAATTGTATGAAATTTAAATTGTCCAACAGGGTAATGTCACGTGGGAAACTGTAAACTGAAGTGTACGCCATAGTGTACATGTAGCAAGATCCTTACCAATTGAACTTTACTATTTGTACACTAATTTTTGACACGTTGTTTGACACTTGCATTGTTGTCAAGTGTCAATTGGATGGGAAAATGGTTTGAAATTTAAATAGCCCAATAGGGTAATGTCACGTGGCAAAGTGTAAACTAAAGTGTACACCATAGTGTACATATTGCAAGGTCCTTACCGATTGAGCTTTGCTATTTGTACACTGATTTTCGACACACTGGTTGACACTTGCATTATTGTCAAGTGTCAATTGGATGAGAAAAATGTTTGAAATTTAAACTGCCCAATAGGGTAATGTCACGTGGCAAAGTGTAAACTAAAGTGTATACCATAGTGTACATGCAGCAAGGTCCTTACCGATTGAAGTCTGCTATTCGTATATTGATTTTCAACACGTTGTTTGACACTTGCATTGTTGTCAGTGTCAATTGGATGGGAAACTGTTTGAAATTTAAACTGTCCAATAGGGTAATGTCTCGTGGTAAAGTGTAAAATAAAGTGTACACCATAGTGCAAATGTAGTAAGGTTCTTATCGATTTAACTTTGCTATTTGTACACTGATTATCGACATGTTGTTTGACACTTGCATTGTGTCAAGTGTCAATTGGAAGGGAAAACTAATTGAAACATAAACTATCCAATAGGGTAATGTAATGTGGCAAAGTGTAAACAAAAGTGTACACCATTGTGTACATGTAGCGAGGTTCTTACCGATTGAACTTTACTATTTGTACGCTTATTATTAACATGTTGTTTGACACTTGCATTGTTGTCATGTGTTGGATGGAAAAACTGTTTGAAATTTAAACTGCCCAACGAGGCATGTGGGAAAGTTTAAACTAAAGTGTACACCATAGTGTACGTATAGCAAGGTTCTTGCCGATTGAACCATGCTATTTGTACGCTTATTTTTGTCACGTTGTTTGAAACATGAATTTTTATCTCGGGTTAGTTGGATGGGAAAACTGTTTGAAATTTAAATCGTCCGGTAGGGTAATGTCACGTGGCAAAGTGTAAACTAAAGTGTACACCATAGTGTACATATCGCAAGGTTCTTGCTGATTGAACTTTCCTGTTTGTACACTAGTTTTTGACACGTTGTTTAACACTTGCATTGTTGTCAAGTGTCAATTTGATGAAAAAATTGTTTGAAATACAAACTGTCCAGCAGGGCAATGTCACGTGGAAAACTGTAAACTGAAGTATACACCATAGTGTACATTTAGCAAGGTTCTTAACTTTGGAACTTTGCTATTTGTACACTGATTTTTGACACGTTGTTTAACACTTGTATTATTGTTACGTGTCAATTGGATTGAAAAATTATTTGAAATTTAAATTGCCCAACGTGGTAATGTCACATGGCAAAGTGTAAACTAAAGTGTACACCATAGTGTTCATGTCGCAAGGTTCTTACCGATTGAACTTTCCTATTCGTACACTGGCTTTTGACACGCTGTTTGACACTTGCATTGTTGTCAAGTGTCAATTGGATGGGAAAATTGTTTGAAATTTAAACTGTCCAATAGGGCAATGTCACGTGGGAAACTGTAAATTGAAGTGTACGTGTAGCAAGATCCTTACCGATTGAACTTTACTATTTGTACACTAATTTTTGACACGTTGTCTGACACTTGCATTGTTATCAAGTGTCAATTGGACGGGAAAATAGTTTGAAATTTAAACTACCCAATAGGGTAATGTCACGTGACAAAGTGTAAAATAAAGTGTACACCATAGTGTACATGTAGCAAGGTTCTTACCGATTGAACTTTACTATTTGTACGCTTATGTTTGACACGTTTGAAAGTTGCATTGTTGTGAAGTGGCAGTTGGATGGGAGAATTGTTTGAAATTTAAATTGTCCAATAAGGTAATGTCACGTGGCAAAGTGTAAACTAAAGTGTACACCATAGTGTACATGTAGCAAGGTTCCTGTCGCTTAAACTTTGCTATTTGTACACTGATTCTTAACACATTGTTTGACACTTGCATTGTAGTCAAGTGTCAATTAGATGCGAAAATTGTTTGAAATTTAATATGCCCAATAGAGTAATATCATGTGACAAAGTGTAAACTAAAGTGTACACCATAGTGTACATATAGCAAGGTTCTTACCAATTGAATTTTGCTATTTGTACACTGATTTTTGACACGTTGTTTAACACTTGTATTGTTGTATAGTGTGAATTGGATGGAAAAACTATTTGAAATTTAAACTTTCCAACTAGGTAATGACACGTGGCAAAGTGTAAACTAAATTGTACACCACAGTGCACATGTAGCAAGGTTCTTACCAATTGAACTTTTTGATTTGTACACTAATTTTTGACACTTTGTTTGGAACATGCATTGTTGTAAAGTGTCAATTGAGTGGTAAAATTGTTTGAAATTTAAATTGTCTAACGGGGTAATGTCATGTGGCAAACTGTAAACTAAAGTATACACCATAGTGTACATGCAGCAAGGTTCCTACCACTTAAACTTTGCTATTTCTACACTGATTCTTGACACGTTGTTTTATGCTTGCATTGTAGTCAAGTGTCAATTGGACGAAAAAACTGTTTGAAATTTGAACCGTCTAAAAGGGCAATGTCACGTGGCAAAGTGCAAACTAAAGTGTACCCTATAGTGCACATGTAGCAAGGTCCTTACTGATTGGACTTTGGTATTCGTGCATTGATTTTTGAAACTTTGTTTAACACTTGCATTTCTGTCAATTGTCAATTGGATGGAAAACTGATTGAAATATAAACTGTCCAACAAGGTAATGTCACATGGCAAACTGTAAACTAAAGTGTACTCCATAGTGTACATGTCGCAAGATTCTTATCGATTGAACTTTGCTACTTGTACACTGATTTTTGACACATTCTTTAACACTTGCATTATTGTCAAGTGTCAATTGGATGGGAAAACTATTTGAAACTTAAACTGTCTAACAGGGTAATATCACGTGGCAAAGTGTAAACTAAAGTGTACACCATAGTATATATGTAACAAGGTTCTTACCGATTTAACTTTGATATTTGCACACTTATTTTTGACACGTAGTTTGACACTTGCATTGTTATCAAGTGTCAATTGGATGGGAAAATAGTTTGAAATTTAAACTGTCCAACGAGGCACGTGGCAAAGTGAAAACTAAAGTGTACACCATAATGTACATGTAGCAAAGTTCTTACCGATTGGACTTTGCTATTTGTACGCTTATTTTTGACACGTTGTTTGAAACTTGCATTGTTGTGAAGTGTCAACTGGATGGGAAAATGTTTGAAATTTAAATTGTCCAATAGAGTAATGTCACGTGGCAAAGTGTAAACTAAAGTGTACGCCATAGTATACTTGTAGCAAGGTTCCTACCGTTTAAACTTTGCTATTTGTACACTAATTCTTGACATGTTGTTTGAAACTTGCATTGTAGTCAAGTGTAAATTAGATGAGAAAACTGTTTGAAATTTAAAATGCCCAATAGGGTAATGTCACGTGGCATAGTATAACTAATGTCTACACCATAGTGTATATGTAACAAGGTTCTTACCTATTGAACTTTTCTATTTGTACACTAATTTTTGACATGCTGTTTGACACTTGCTTTGTTATCAAGTGTCAATTGGATGAGAAAACTATTTGAAATTTAAACTGTCCAACAAGGTAATGACCCATGGCAAAGTGTAAACTAAAGTGCACACCATACTGCACATGTAGCAAGGTTCTTACCATTTGAACTTTGTGATTTGTACACTAATTTTTGTCACGTTGTTTAAAACTTGCATGGTTGTAAAGTGTCAATTGGATGTGAAAAATGTTTGAAATTTAAATCTTCCAATAGGGTAATGTCACGTGACAAAGTGTAAACTAAATTATAGACCATAGTGTACATGTAGCAAGGTTCCTACCACTTAAACTTTGCTATTTGTACACTGATTCTTGACACGTTGTTTGACACTTGTATTGTAGTGAAGTGTCAATTGGATGGTAAAACTATTTGAAATTTAAAATGTCCAATAGGGTATGTCACGTGGCAAAGTGTAAACTAAAGTGTGCCCCTTAGTGTATATGTAGCAAGGTCCTCACCGATTGGACTACGGTATTTGTACATTGATTTTTGACATGTTGTTTGGCACTTGCATTGCTATAAAGTGTTAATTAGATAAGAAAACTATTTGAAATTTAAACTATCCAATAGGGTAATATTATGTGGCAAAGAGTAAACTAAAGTGTACACCATAGTGTACATGTCACAAGTTTCTTACCGATTGAACTTTGCTATTAGTACACTGATTTTTGACACATTGTTTGACACTTGCATTGTTGTCAAGTGTTAATTGGATGAGAAAACTGTTTGAAATTTAAACTCTCCAACAGGGTAACGTCACATGGCAAAGTGTAAACTAAAGTGTACACAATAGTGTACAGGTCGCAAGGTTCTTACCGATTGAACTTTGCTATTTGTACATTGATTTTTGACACATTGTTTGACACTTGCGTTGTTGTCAAGTTTCAATGGGATGGACAAATAGTTTGAAATTTAAACTGTCCAACAGGGCATATCATGTGACAAAGTGTAAACTTAAGTGTAAACCATAGTGTAGATGTAGCAAGGTTCTTACCGATCGAACTTTGCAATTTGTACACTGAGTTTTGACACGTTGTTTGAAACTTGCATTGTTGTCAAGTGTCAATTGGATGGGAAAACTATTTGAAATTTAAATTGTCTAATAGGGTAATGTCACATGGCAAAGTGTAAACTGAAGTGTACACCATGGTGTACATGTCGCAACGTTCTTACCGATCGAACTATGCTATTTCTACTCCGATTTTCGACCCGTTGTTTAACACTTGCATTGTTGACAATTGTCAATTGGATGAGAAACCTATTTGAAATTTAAACTATCCAACAGGGTAATGTCACATGGTTTAGTGTAATTTAAAGTGTACACCGTAGCGTACATGTAGCAAGGTTCTTACTGATTGAACTTTGCTATTTGTACACTGATTTTTGACACTTGAATTGTTATCAAGTGTCAATTGGATGGGAAAGCTGTTTGAAATTTAAACTGTCCAACAGGGCACTTGGTAAAGTGTAAACTAAAGTATACACCATAGTGTACATGTAGCAAGGTTCTTACCGCTTGAATTTTGCTATTTGTACATTTATTTTTGACACTTGCATTGTTGTCAAGTGTCAATTGGATGAGAAAACTGTTTGTAATTTAAATTACCCAACAGGGTAATGTCACGTGCAAAGTGTAAACTAAAGTGTACACCATAGTGTACATGTAACAAGGTTCTTACCGATAGAACTTTGATGTATTTACATTGATTTTTGACATGTTGTTCGACACTTGCATTGTTGTCAAGTGTCAATTGGATGGAAAAATTGTTTGAAATTTAAACTGTCCAACGGGGTACGTGGCAATGTCTAAACTAAAGTGTACACCATAGTGTCCATGTAGCAAGGTTCTTATCAATTGAACTATACTATTTGAAACTTGCATTTTTGTCATGTGTCAATTGGGTGGAAAAATTGTTTGAAATTTAAATTGTCCAATAGGGTAATATCATGTGGTAAAGTGTAAACTAAAATGTTCACCATAATTTACTTGTAGCAAGGTTCTTACCGATTGAACTCTGCTACTTCTACACGTATTTTTGACACTTGCATTGTTGTCAAGTGTCAATTGGATGGGAAAACTATTTGAAACTTAAACTGTCCAACAAGGTAATGTCATGTGGCAAAGTGTAAACTAAATTCTATACCATAGTGTACATATAGCAAGGTTTTTACCGATTGAACTTTGTTATTTGCACACTTATTTTTAACACGTTGTTTAAAACTAGCATTGTCTTCATGTATCAATTGGATGGAAAAATTATTTGAAATTTATATTGTCCAACAGGATAATGTCACGTGGCAAAGTGTAAACTAAAGTGTACGCCATAGTGTACACGTAGCAAGGTTCCTGCCTAATAAATTTTGCTATTTGTACACTGATTTTTAACACGTTGTTTGACACTTGCATTGTAGTCAAGTGTCAATTGGATGGAAAATCTTTTTGAAATTTAAACTGTCCAATGGGGTAATGTCCCATGGTAAAGTGTAAACAAAAGTGTACACCATAGTGTATATGTCGCATGGTTCTTACCGATTGAAATTTGCTACTTGTACACTTATTTTTGACACGTTGTTGGACACTTGCATTGTTGTCAAGTGTTAATGGGATGGAAAAACTGTTTGAAATTTAAAATGTCCAACAGGATAATGTCATGTGGAAAAGCGTAAATTAAATTGTACACCATAATGTACATGTAGCAAAGTTCTTACCGATTGAACTTTGCTAGCTGTACAATGATTTTTGAAATACTATTTGACACTTGTATTGTTACCAAGTGTCAATTAGATAGGAAAACTGTTTGGAATTTAAACTATCTAACAGGGTAATGTCACATAGCAAAGTATAAACTAAAATGTACACCATAGAGTATATGTCGCAATGTTTTTACCGATTGAACTTTGCTATTTGTACAACGATTTTTGACCCGTTCTTTGACACTTCCATTGTTGACAAATGTCAATTGGATGGGAAAACTATTTAAAATTTAAACTGTCCAACAGGATAATGTCACATGGTAAAGTGTAAATTAAAGTGTACACCATAGTGTGCATGTAGCATGGTTCTTACCGATTGAACTTTGCTATCTGTACACTGATTTTTGACACATTGTTTGACACTTGCATTGTTGTTAAGTGTCAATTGGATGGGAAAAATGTTTGAAATTTAAACCGTCCAACAGGGCACTTGGCGAAGCGTAAAATAAAGTCTACACCATAGTATACATGTAGCAAGGTTCTTACTGCTTAACCTTTGCTATTTTTACATTTATTTTTGACACGTTTTTCGACACTTGTATTGTTGTCAAGTGTCAGTTGGATGGGAGAACTGTTTATAATTTAAATTACCCAACAGGGTAACGTCACGTGGTAAAGTGTAAACTAAAGTGTACACCATAGTGTACATGTAGCAAAGTTCTTACCGATTGAACTTTGCTAGTTGTACACTGATTTTTGGCACGTTGTTTGACACTTGTATTGTTGTCATAGGTCATTTGAAATGCCCAATTATTTTTCCTGCATCCATCTATGCGACCGCATAGATGGTTACACTATGCGGTCGCATAGATATAACCAACTATGTGGTTTTTTACATTTTGGTCCCTAAACTTCCTTGTTGCTTCTCTTGACTTCTTTCTTCGGTTTCTTCATCTTTTCAACAAATTTCATCTTCCAATTGATGATTGACACTATCAAATCTCATACCACTCATTCGGCACATCTTTTGAGTATTTGCGCTTTAGTCCTCCAACTTTCAATTGTCTTCATTTCAGTCCCTCTTCAATACTTTCTTCTTCCAATTGTTTTGCTTTGTCATTGAGCTCATACTTAGCATATTTTTACTCTCATTTTGCATTTAGCTCAACTTCTCAATATTTGCACCTTTGGTCCTCGAACTATCACTTTGTTGCGTTTTGGTCCTTTTTCGGCTCTTTTCTCCTGAATTCCACAATTTCCATTGAAATAACTACATTACATGAATTTAATAGGATTAAGCCACAATTCAACCATTTTATTCATGTTTAAGTCATGTTTGTGAACCAAATACATGTGTAAAAACATACTTATCATGTACATATAGCAAGGTCTTGCCGATTAAACTTTGCTATTTGTACACTGATTTTGGACATTTTGTTGAAAGTTTCATTGGAGTCAAGTGTTAATTGGATGGGAAAACTGTTTGAAATTTAAACTGTCCAATAGGTTGATGTCACGTGGCAATGTCTTCACCATAGTATATTTGTACCAAGGTCCTTACCGATTGAACTTTACTATTTGTACATAGATTTTTGACATGTTGTTTGACACTAGCATTGTGGATGGGGAAACTATTTGACATTTAAACTATCCAGCAGGGTAATGTCATGTGGCAAAGTGTAAAATAAAGTGTGTACACCATGGTGTACAAATAGCAAGGTTCTTACTGATTTAACTTTGCTATTCGTACATTGATTTTTGACACGTTGTTCGACACTTGCATTGTTGTCAAGTGTCAATTGGATGGAAAAACTTTTTGAAATTTAAACTGTCCGACAGGGTAATGTCATGTGGCAAAGTGTAAAATAAAGTGTGTACACCATAGTGTACAAGTAGCAAGGTTCTTACTCAACAGGGTAATGTCACTTGGCAATGTGTAAAGTCCTTACCGATTTTTAACATTGCTTTTTGTGCATTGATTTTGATACGTTGTTTGACACTTTCATTGTTGTCAAGTGTCAATTGGAAGGGAAAACTGTTTGAAATTTAAACTGTCCAACAGGGTAATATCACATGGCAAAGTGTAAACTAAAGTGTACACCATAGTATACATGCAGCAAGGTTCTTACACATTTAACTTTGCTATTTGAACACTGATTTTCGACACGTTATTTGACACTTGCATTGTTGTCAAGAGTCAGTTGGATGGGAAAACTGTTTGAAATTTAAACTGTCCAATAGGTTAATGTCACGTGGCAAAGTGTACACCAGAGTGCCCATGTAGCAAGGTCCTTACCAACTGAACTTTGTTATTTGTGCACTGACTTTTAACAAGTTGTCTGACACTTGCATTGTCGTGAAGTGTCAAAGTGTAAACTAAAGTGTACACTACAGTGTACATGTAGCAAGATTCTTACTGATTGAATTTTGCTATTTGTACACTATTTTGGACATGTTATTTGACACCTGCATTGTAGTCATGTGTCAATTGGATTAGAAAACTGTTTGAAGTTTAAACTTTCCGGTAGGGTAATGTCACGTGGCAAAGTGTACACCATAGTGTACATGTACAAGGTCTTTATCGATTGAACTTTGCTATTTGTACACATATTTTTGACACATTGTTTGACACTTGCATTGTTGTCAATTGTCAATTGGATGGGAAAACTATTTGAAATTTAAACTTTCTAACAGGTTTTTGACACACGGCAAAGTGTAAACTAAAATGTACACCGTAGTGTACATGTATCAAGGTTCTTGCCGATCCAACTTCGCTATTTGTGCACTGATTTTGACATGTTGTTTGACACTTGCATTGTTCTCAAGTGTCAATTGGATGGGAAAACTGTTTGAAATTTAAATTGTCCAATAGGGTAAAGTCACATGGTAAAGTGTAAACTAAGGTGTGCACCATAGTGTACATGTAGCAAGGTTCTTATCGATTAAACTTCGCTATTTGTACACTTGTTTTTGACACTTCGTTTGACACTTGCATTGTTGTCAAATGTTAATTGGATGGAAAAATTGTTTGAAATTAGAAATGTCCAACAGGGTAATGTCATGTAGCAAAGGGTAAACTAAAGTGTAAACCATAATGTACGTGTAGCAAGGCTCTTACCGATTGAACTTTGCTATTTGTACACTGATTTTTGACACGTTGTTTGACACTTACTTTATCGTCAAGTGTCAATTGGATGGGAAAACTGTTTGAAATTTAAACTATCCAATTGGGTAATGACACGTGGCAAAGTGCAAACTAAAGTATACACCGTAGTGTATATGTCGCAAGGTTCTTACCGATTGAACTTTGATACTTGTACAATGATTTTTGACACGTTGTTTAGCACTTGAATTGTTGTGAAATGTCAATTGGATGGAAAAACTATTTGAAATTTAAACTGTACAACATGGTAATGTCACATCGCAAAGTGTAAACTAAAGTGTACACTATAATGTTCATGTACGAAGGTTCTTATCGACTGAACATTGCTATTTGTACACTGATTTTCGACATGTTGCTTGACACTTGCATTGTTGTCAAGTGTCAGTTGGATGGAAAAACTGTTTGAAATTTAAACTGTCCAATATGGTAATGTCACGTGGCAATGTGTAAACTAAAGTGTACACCATAGCGTACATATAGCAAGGTTTTTATCGATTGAACTTTGCTATTTGTATACAAATTTTTGACACGTTGCTGGCACTTACATTGTAGTCAAGTGTCAATTGGATGAGAAAAATGTTTGAAATTTAAATTGTCTAATAGGTTAATGTCACGTGGCGAAGTGTACACCATAGTGCCCATGTAGCAAGGTCCTTACCGATTGAACTTTCCTATTTGTATACTGATTTTTGACAAGTTGTCTGACACTTGCATTGTTGTCAAGTGTCAATTGGATAGGAAAACTGTTTGAAATTTAAATTGTCCAACAGGGTAATGACAAGTGGTAAAGTGTAAACTAACGTGTACACCACAGTGTACATGTGGAAAGATTCTTATTGATTGAACTTTGTTATTTGTACACTGATTTTGGAAATGATGTTTGACACTTGCATTGTAGTCAAGTGTCAATTGGATGGGAAAACTATTTGAAGTTTAAACTGTCCAATAGGGTAATGTCACGTGGCAAAGTGTACACCATAGTGTACACGTACAAGGTCCTTACCGATTGAACTTTGCTATTTGTACACTGATTATTGACACATTGTTTGACACTTACATTGTTGTCAATTGTCAATTGGATGGAAAACTGTTTGAAATTTAAACTGTCTAACAGGGTATTGACACATAGCAAATTGTAAACTAAATGTACACCATTGTGTACATGTAGCAAGGTTCTTACCGATTCAACTTCACTATTTGTGCACTGATTTTTGACACGTTGTTTGACACTTACATTGTTCTCAAGTGTCAATTGGATGGGAAAACTATTTGAAATTTAAACTGTCCAATAGGGTAAAGTCACGTGGTAAAGTGTAAACTAAGGTGTATACCATAGTGTACATGTAGCAAGGTTCTTACTGACTTAACTTTGCTATTTGTACACTTGTTTTTGACACATCGTTTGACACTTGCATTGTTGTTAAGTGTCAATTGAATGGAAAAATTGTTTGAAATTAGAAATGTCCAATAGGGTAATGTCACGTAGCAAAGTGTAAACTAAAGTGTAAACCATAGTGTAAGCAAGGTTCTTACTGATTGAACTTTGCTATTTGTACACTAATTTTTGACACGTTATCTGACACTTGCTTTGTCGTCAAGTGTCAATTGGATGGGAAAACTGTTTGAAATTTAAACTGTCCAATTGGGTAATGACAACTGGCAAAGTGCAAACTAAAGTATACACCATAGTGTACATGTCGCAAGGTTCTTACCGATTGAACTTTGCTATTTATACAATGATTTTTGACACGTTGTTTGACACTTGCATTGTTGTGAAGTGTCAATTGGATGGAAAAATAGTTTGAAATTTAAACTATACAATAGGGTAATGTCTCGTGTCAAAGTGTAGACTAGTTCATGTACGAAGGTTCTTATCGATTGAACTTTGCTATTTGTACACTGATTTTCGACACGTTGTTTGACACTTGCATTGTTCTCAAATGTCAGTTGGATGGGAAAACTGTTTCAAATTTAAACTGTCCAATATGGTAATGTCACGTGGCAAAGTGTAAACTAAAGTGTACACCATAGTGTACATATAGCAAGGTTCTTACTGATTGAACTTTGCGATTTGTATACTAATTTTGGACACGCTGCAGGCACTTGCATTGTAGTCAAGTGTCAGTTGGATGAGAAAAATTTTTGAAATTTAAACTGTCTAATAGGTTAATGTCACGTGGCAATGTGTACACCATAGTGTCCATTTAGCAAGGTCCTTAACGATTGAACTTTGCTATTTGTACACTGATTATTGACAAGTTGTCTAACACTTGCATTGTCGTAAAGTGTCAATTAGATAGGAAAACTATTTTATATTTAAATTTTCCAACAGGGTAATGACGTGGCAAAGTGTAAACTAAAGTGTACGCCACAGTGCACATGTAGTAAGATTCTTACCGAATGAACTTTGCTATTTGTGCACTGATTTTGGACATGTTTGACACCTGCATTGTAGTCAAGTGTTAATTGCATGGGAAAACTATTTGAAGTTTAAACTGTCAAATAGGGTAATGTCACATGGCAAAGTGTACACCATAGTGTACATGTGTAAGGTCCTTACCGATTGAACTTTGCTATTTGTACACTAATTTTTGACACATTGTTTGACACTTGCATTGTTGTGAAGTGTCAATTGGATGGAAAAACTGTTTGAAATTTAAACTGTCTAACAGGGTATTAACACATGGCAAAGTGTAAACTAAAATGTACACCATAGTGTACATGTAGCAAGGATCTTACCGATTCAACTTCGCTATTTGTGCACTAATTTTTGACACATTATTTGATACTTGTATTATTCTCAAGTGTCAATTGGATGGGAAAACTGTTTGAAATTTAAACTGTCCAATAGGTAAAGTCACGTGATAAAGTGTAAACTAAGGTGTGCACCATAGTGTACATGTATCAAGGTTTTTACCGATTGAACTTCGCTATTTGTACACTTGTTTTTGACACGTTTTTTGAGACTTGCATTGCTATCAAGTGTCAATTGGATGGAAAAACTATTTGAAATTAGAAATGTCCAACACGATAATGTCACGTAGAAAAGTGTAAACTAAAGTGTAAACCATAGTGTACGTGTAGCAAGGTTCTTACCGATTGAACTTTGCTATTTGTACACTGATTTTTGACACGTTGTTTGACACTTGCTTTGTTGTCAAGTGTCAATTAGATGGGAAAACTGTTTGAAATTTAAACTGTCCAATTGGATAATGACACGTGGCAAAGTGTAAACTAAAGTATACACCATAGTGTACATGTCGCAAGGTTCTTACCGATTGAACTTTGGTATTTGAACAATGATTTTTGACACTTGCATTGTTGTCAAGGGTCAATTAGATGGGAACACTATTTGAAATTTGAAGTGTCTAATAGTGTAATGTCGCATGGCAAAGTGTAAACTAAAGTGTACACCATTGTGTACATGTAGCAAGGTTCTTACCGATTGAAATTTACTATTTGTACACTTATTTTTGACACATTGTTTGACACTTGCTTTGTTGTCAAGTATCAATTGGATGGGAAAATCATTTGAAATTTGAACTGTCCAATAGGGTAATGTCAATTGTCAAAGTGTACACTATAGTATACATGTTGCAAGGTTCTTACTGATTGAACTTTGCTATTTGTACACTTATTTTTGACACGTTGTTTGACACTTGCATTGTTCTCAAGTGTCAATTGGATGGAAAAACTATTTGAAATTTGATCTGTCCAAAAGGGTAATGTCACCTGGCAAAGTGTAAACTAATTTGTACACCATAGTACACATATAGCAAGGTTCATATCGATTGAACTTTGCTATTTGTACACTAATTTCTGACACGTTGTTTGACCCTTGCATTGTTTTCACGTGTCCATTGGATGGGAAAACTGTTTGAAATTTAAACTGTCTAACAAGGTAATGTCACGTGGGAAATTGTATACTATAGGGTACACCATAGTGTACATGTTGCAAGGTTCTTACTTATTGAACTTCACTATTTGTACACTGATTTTTAACATGTTGTTTGACACTTGCATTGTTCTCTAGTGTCAATTGGATGACAAAACTATTCGAAATTTAAACTGTCCAGCAGGGTAATGCCACGTGGCGAGGTGTAAACTAAAGTGTGTGCATCATAGTGTACATGCCGCAAGGTTTTTACCGATTGAACTTTGCTCTTTGTACACTGATTTTTGACATGTTATTTGACACTTGCAATGTTGTCAAGTGTCAATTGGATGGGAAAACATTTTTAAATTTAAACTGTCCAGCAGGGCAATGTGTAAACCAAAGTGTGTACACCATAGTGTACATGTCGCAAGGTTCATACCTATTGAACATTTCCATTTGTACACTGCTTTGTTGACACGTTGTTTGACACTTGCATTATTGTCAAGTGTCAATTGGATGGTAAAACTATTTGAAATTTAAACTGTCCGACGAGGTAATGTCAGGTGGCAAGGTATAAATTAAAGTGTACACCATAGTGTAAATGTCGCTAGGTTCTTATCGATTGAACTTTGCTATTTATACACTGATTTTCGACACGTTGTTTGACACTTGCATTGTTGTCAAGTGTCGATTGGAATGGAAACTGTCTGAAATAAAAATTGTCCAACAGGGTAATGTCACTTGGCAATGTGTAAACTAAAGTGTACACCATAGTGTACATATCGCTAGGTTCTTACCGATTGAACTTTACTATTTGTACACTGATTTTCGACACATTGTTTGACACTTGCATTGTTGTCTAGTGCCAATTGGACGGTAAAACTATTCAAGATTTAAATTGTCCAGCAGGGTAATGTTACGTGGCAAGGTGTAAACTAAAGTGTGTGCACCATAGTGTACATGTCACAAAGTTTTTACCGATTGAACTTTGCTCTTTGTACACTAATTTTTAATACGTTATTTGACACTTGCAATGCTGTCAAGTGTCAATTGGATGGGAAAATATTTTTTAATTTAAGCTGTCCACCAGGGCAATGTCACGTGGCAATGTGTAAACCAAAGTGTGTACACCACAGTGTACATGTCGCAAGGTTCATACCTATTGAACATTTCCATTTGTACACTGCTTTTTGACACGTTGTTTGACACTTGCATTGTTGTCAAGTGTCAATTGGATGGTAAAACTATTTGAAATTTAAACTGTCCGACGAGGTAATGTCACGTGGCAAGGTATAAACTAAAGTGTACATCATAGTATACATGTTGCTAGGTTCTTATCGATTGAACTTTGCTATTTATACACTGATTTTTGACACGTTGTTTGACACTTACATTGTTGTCAAGTGTCGATTGGAATGGAAAACTGTCTGAAATTTAAACTGTCCAACAGGGTAATGTCACTTGGCAATATGTAAACTAAAGTGTACACCATAGTGTACATATCGCTAGGTTCTTACCGATTGAACTTTACTATTTGTACACTGATTTTGGACACATTGTTTGACACTTGCATGGTTGTCTAGTGCCAATTGGACGGTAAAATTGTTTGAAATTTAAAATGTTTGACAGGGTAATGTCACGTGGCAAGGTATAAACTAAAGTGTACACCATAGTATACATGTCGCTAGGTTCTTACCGATTGAAATTTGCTATTTGTACAGTAATTTTCGACACGTTGTTTGACACTTGCATTGTTGTCAAGTGTCAATTGGAAGGGAAAACTGTCTGAAATTCAAATTGTCCAATAGGGTAATATCACTTGGCATAGTGTAAACTAAAGTATACACTATAGTGTACATGTCGCAAGGTCCTTACCGATTGAACATTGCTATTTGTAGATAGATTTTCGACACGTTGTTTGACACTTGCATTGTTGTCAAGTGTCAATTGGATGGGAAAACCATTTGAAATTTAAACTGTCCAACTTGGTAATGTCACGTAGCAAAGTCTAAACTAAAGTGTACACCATAGTGTATATGTAGCAAGGTCCTTACCGATTAAACTTTGTTATTTGTACACTGATTTTTGACACATTGTTTGAAACTTGCATTGTTGTCAAGTGTCAGTTGGATGAGAAAACTATTTGAAATTTGAACTGTCCAACAGGGTAATGTCACTTGGCAAAGTGTAAACGAAGGTATACACCATAGTGTACATATAGCAAGGCTCTTACCGATTGAACTTTGTTATTTGTACACTTATTTTTGACACGTTGTTTGAAACTTGCATTGTTTTCAAGTCTTAATTGGATGGAAAAATTATTTAAAATTTAAACTGTCCAACAAGGTAATGTCACGTGGCAAAGTGTAAACTAAAGTTTACATCATAGTATACATGTAGCGAGGTTCTTACCGATTGAACTTTGCTATTTGTACACTAATTTTTGACACGTTTTTTGATAATTGCATTGTTGTAGAGTGTCATTTGGATGGAAAACTATTTGAAATTTAAACTATCAACCTGAGTAATGACACGTGGAAAAGTATAAATTAAAGTGTACACCATAGTGTACATGTAGCAAGCTTCTTATCGATTGTACTTTACTATTCGTACACTAATTTTTGACACGTTGTTTGACACTTGCATTGTTGTCAAGTGTCAATTAGATGAAAAAACTGTTTGAAATTTAAACTGTCCAACTTGGTAACGTCACTTGGCAAAGTCTAAACTAAAGTGTATACCATAGTGTACTTGTAGCAAGGTTCTTACCAATTGAATTTTGTTATTTGTACACTGATTTTTGACACGATTTTTGACAATTGCATTGTTGTCAAGTGTCAATTGGATGGAAAAATTATTTGAAATTTAAACTGTACAACAGGGTAATGGCACTAGGGAAATTGTAAACTAAAGTGTACACCATAGTGTACATGTAGCAAGGTTCTTACCGATTGGACTTTAATATTTGTAAACTGATTTTTGACACTTTTTTGTCAAGTATCAATTGGATGGGAAAATTGTTTGAAATTTAAACTATCCAACAGGGTAATGTCACATGGCAAAGTGTAAACTAAAGTGTACACCATAGTGTACATGTCGTAAGGGCCTTATCGACTAAACTTTGCTATTTTTACACAGATTTTCGACACCTTGTTTGACTCTTGCATTCTTGTTAAGTGTCAATTGGGAGGAAAAACTGTTTGAAATTTATACTGTCCAACATGGTGATGTCACGTGGTAATGTGAAAACTAAAGTGTACATCATAGTGTACGTGTAGCAAGGTCCTTACCGATTGAACTTTGTTATTTGTACACTGATTTTTGACACGTTGCTTGAAACATGCATTATTATCAAGCTTCAAATCGATGGAAAAACTGTTTGAAATTTAAACTGTCCAACAAGGTAATGTCACATGGCAAAGTGTAAATTAAAGTTTACACCATAGTGTACATATAGCAAGGTTCTTACCGATTGAACTTTGCTATTTGTACACTAATTTTTGACAAGTTTTTTTTTACAATTGCGTTGTTGTCAAGTGTCAGTTGGATGGAAAAATTGTCTGAAATTTAAACTGTCCAAGAGCGTAATGGCACATGGGAAAGTGTAAATTGAAGTGTACACCATAGTATACATGTAGTAAGGTTCTTACCGATTGAACTTTGCTATTTGTAAACTGATTTTCAACACTTTTTTGACAAATGCATTGTTGTCAAGTATCAATTGGATTGGAAAGTTGTCCAACAAGGTAATGACACGTGGCAATGTGTAAACTAAAGTGTAAACCGTAGTGTTTACGTAGCAAGGTTCTTACCGATTTAACTTTTACTATTTGTATATTGATTTTTGACACGTTATTTGAACTTGAATTGTTGTCAAGTGTCAATTGAATGGGAAAATTGCTTGAAATTTAAACTGTCCAAAAGGGTAGTGTCACGCGGCAAAGTGTAAACTAAAGTGTACACCATAGTGTACTTGTAGCAAGGTCCTTACCAAATTAACTTTGCTATTTGTACATTGATTTTTGACACTAGCACTATTGCCAAGTGTCAATTGGATGGGAAAACTATTTGAAATTTAAATTGTCCAACCGGGTAATATCACATGACAAAGTCTAAACTAAAGTTTACACCATAGTGTACATGTAGCAAGGTCCTTACCGACTGAACTTTGCTATTGGTACGCTGATTTTTGACACGTTGTTTGAAACTTGCATTGTTGTCAAGTGTCAATTGGATGGGAAAATTATTTGAAATTTGAACTGTCAAATAGGGTAACGTTACATGGCAAAGTGTAAATTAATGTATACACCATAGTGTACATGTAGCAAGTCTCTTACCAATTGAACTTTGCTATTTGTACACTTCTTTTCGACACGTTGTTTGGAACTTGCATTGTTATCAAGTGTCAATTGGCTGGAAAAATTATTTGAAATTTAAACTGTCCAATAGGGTAATGTCACATGGCAAAGTGTAAACTAAAGTGTACACCATAGTGTACATGTAGCAAGGTTCTTACTGATTGAACTTTACTATTTGTACACTGATTTTTGACACTTTTTGACAATTGCATTGTAGTCAAGTGGATGGAAAAATAGTTCGGAATTTAAACTATCCAACAGGGAAATGGTATGTGGCAAAGTGTAAACTCAAGTGTACACCATAGTGTACATGTAGCAAGGCTCTTACCAATTTAACTTTGCTATTTGTACACTAATTTTTGACACGTTGTTTGACACTTACATTGTTGCCAAGTGACAATTGGATGGACAAACTGTTTGAAATTTAAATTTTCCAGCAGGGTAATGAAACGAGGTAAAGTGAAAACTAAAGCGTAGACCATAGTGACATGTAGTAAGGTTCTTACCGATTTATCTTTGCTTTTTGTACACTAATTTTTTACACATTTTTTAACACTTACATTGTTGTCAGGTGTCAATTGGACGGGAAAACTGTTTGAAATTTAAACTGTCCAGTCGGATAATGTCACGTGGCAAAGTGTAAACCAAAGTGTGTACACCTTAGAGTACATGTTGCAAGGTTCTTACCGATTGAACTTTACTATTGGTAGACAAATTTTGGACACATCGTTTGACACATGCATTGTTGTCAAGTGTAGATTGGACAGGAAAACTATTTTAAATTTAAACCATCCAGCAAGGTAAGGTTCTTAATGATTGAACTTTGCTATTTTTGCACTGATTCATGACATATTGTTTGAAACATGCATTGTTGTCAAGTGTCAATTGGACGGGAAATTGTTTGAAATTTAAACTGTCCAATAGGGTAATGTCACGTGGCAAAATGTAAACTAAAGTGTACACCATAGTGTACAAGTAGAAAGGTTCTTATCAATTGAACTTTGCTATTTGTACACTAATGTTTGACACGTTTTTTGACAATTGCATTGTTGTCAAGTGTCAATTGGATGGGAAAACTATTTGAAATTTAAACTGTCCAACTGGGCAATGACATATGGTAAAGTTTAAACTAAAGTGTACACCATAGTGTACATGTAGCAAGGTTCTTACCGATTTAACTTTGCTATTTGAACACTGATTTTTAACACGTTGTTTGACACTTACACTGTTGTCAAGTGCCAATTGGATAGGAAAACTATTTAAAATTTAAACTGTCCAACATGGTAATGTCACGTGGCAAAGTGTAAAATAAAGTGTACACCATAATGTACATGTAGCAAGGTTCTTACCGATTGAACTTTGCTATTTGTACACTGATTTTTAACACTAGTACTATTGTCAAGTGTCAATTGGATGGGAAAACTATTTGAAATTTAAAATGTCCAACCGGGTAATATCACATGACAAAGTCTAAACTAAAGTTTACACCATAGTGTACATGCAGCAAGGTCCTTACCGACTGAACTTTCCTATTTGTACATTGATTTTTGACACGTTGTTTGAAACTTGCATTGTTGTCAATTGTCAATTGGATGGGAAAACTATTTGAAATTTGAATTGTCTAACAGGGCAATGTCACATGGCGAAGTGTAAACTAAAGTATAAACCATAGTGTACGTGTGGCAAGGCTCTTACCGATTGAACTTTGCTATTTGTACACTTATTTTTCTTACATTGTTGTCAAGTGTCAATTGGATGGGAAAACTGTTTGAAATTTAAATTGTCCAACAGGATAATGTCATGTGGCAAAGTCTAAACTAAAGTGTACATGTAGTAAGTTTCTTACCGATTGAACTTTGCTTTTTGTACACTAATTTTTAACACGTTGTTTGACACTTGCATTGTTGTCAAGTGTCAATTGGATGGGAAAACTGTGATTTGTACACTAATTTTTGACACGTTATTTGACACTTGCATTGTTGTCAAGTGTTAGTTGGATGGGAAAACTGTTTCAAATTTAAACTGTCCAACAGGGTAATTTCACATGGCAAAGTGTAAACTAAAATATACACCATAGTGTATATGTAGCTAGGTTCCTACCGACTGAACTTTGCCATTTGTACACTGATTTTTGACACGTTTTTTGATAATAGCATTCTTGTCGTGGGTAAATTGGATGGAAAAACTGTTTGAAATTTAAACTGTCCAACGGGATAATGCCACATGGCAAAGCGTAAACTAAAGTGCACAGCATAGTGTACATGTAGTAAGGTTCTGACCGATTTAACTTTATTATTTGTACACTGATTTTAAACACGTTGTTTGACACTTGGATTGTTGTCAGGAGTCAATTGGATGGGAAAAAATTATTTAAAATTTAAACTGTCCAATAGGATAATAACACGTGGCAAAGTGTAAACTAAAGTGTACACCATAGTGTACATGTAGCAAGGTTCTTACCGATTGAACTTTGCCACTGATTTTTAACACGTTGTTTGACACTTGCATTGTTGTCAAGTGTCAAATGGATGGGAAAACTGTCTGAAATTTAAACTGTCCAACTTGGTAATGTCACGTGTCAAAGTTTAAACTAAAGTGTACACCATAGTGTACATGTAGCAAAGTCCTTACCGATTGAACTTTGTTATTTGTACACTGATTTTTGACACGTTGTTTGAAACTTGCATTGTTGTCATGCGCAATTGGATGGGAAAACTATTTGAAATTTGAACTGTCCAACAGGGTAATGTCACTTGACAAAGTGTAAACGAAAGTATACAATATAGTGTACATGTGGCAATGCTCTTAAATATTCAAATTTGCTATTTGTACACTTATTTTTGACACTTTGTTTGAAACTTACATTGTTGTCAATGTCAATTGGATGGGAAAATTTTTGGAATTAAAACTGTCCAACTTGGTAATGTCAAAATGGTAAAGTCTAAACTAAAGTCTACACCATAGTGTACATGTAGCAAGGTCCTCACTGATTGAATTTTGTTATCTGTACACTGATTTTTGACACTTTTTTGACAATTGCATTGTTGTCAAGTGTCAATTGGATGAAAAAGCTGTTTGAAATTTAAACTGCACAACAGGGTAATGGCATGAGGGAAATTGTAAACTAAAGTGTACACCATAGTGTACATGTAGCAAGGTTCTTACCGATTAAATTTTACTATTTGTAAACTGATTTTTGACACATTTTTTAACAGTTGCATTGTTGTCAATTATAAATTGGATGGGAAAACAGTTTGAAATTTAAACTGTCCAACAGGGTAATATGACATGACAAAGTGTAAAGTAAAGTGTACACCATAGTGTACATGTATCGACTAAACTTTGCTATTTTTACACAGATTTTCGACACCTTGTTTGACTCTTGCATTGTTGTTAAATGTCAATTGGGATGAAAACTGTTTGAAATTTATACTGTCCAACATGGTGTTGTCACGTGGTAATGTGTAAACTAAAATGCACATCATAGTGTACGTGTAGCAAGGTCCTTAGCGATTGAACTTTCCTATTTGTACACTAATTTTTGACACGTTGCTTGAAACATGCATTGTTATCAAGTTTTAAATGGATGGGAAAACTGTTTGAAATTTAAACTGTTCAACAGGGTAATGTCAAGTGGCAAAGTGTAAATTAAAGTGTAAACCATAGTGTACGTGTACCAAGGTTCTTACCGATTGAACTTTGCTATTTGTAAACTGATTTTTAACAAGTCTTTCTACAATTGCATTGTTGTCAAGTGTCAATTGGATGGAAAAACTATTCGAAATTTAAACTGTCCAAGAGGGTAATGGCATGTGGGAAAGTGTAAATTGAAGTGTACACTATAGTGTACATGTAGCAAGGTTCTTACCGATTGAACTTTGCTATTTGTAAACTGATTTTAAACTAGTTTTTTTACAATTGCATTGTTGTCAAGTGTCAATTGGATGAGAAAACTATTTGAAATTTAAATTGTCCAAGAGGGTAATGGCACGTGGAAAAGTGTAAATCGAAGTGTATATTGTAGTGTACGTGTAGTAAAGTTCTTACCGATTGAACTTTGTTATTTGTAAACTGATTTTTGACACTTTTTTGACAATTGCATTGTTGTCAAGTATCAATTGGATTGGAAAACTGTTTGAAATTTAAACAGTCCAATAGGGTAATGTCACGTGGCAAAGTGTAAACTAAAGTATACACCATAGTATACATGCTGTAAGGTCCTTACTGATTGAACTGTGCTATTTGTACACTGATTTTCGAAACGTTGTTTGACTCTTGCGTTGTTGTCAAGTGTCAATTGGATGGAAAAACTATTCGAAATTTAAACTGTCCAAGAGGGTAATGGCATGTGGGAAAGTGTAAATTGAAGTGTACACTATAGTGTACATGTAGCAAGGTTCTTACCGATTGAACTTTGTTATTTGTAAACTGATTTTTGACACGTTGTTTGACACTTGAATTGTTGTCAAGTGTCAATTGGATGGAAAAACTATTCGAAATTTAAACTGTCCAAGAGGGTAATGGCATGTGGGAAAGTGTAAATTGAAGTGTACACTATAGTGTACATGTAGCAAGGTTCATTGGATGGGAAAACTGTTTGAAATTTAAACAGTCCAATAGGGTAATGTCACGTGGCAAAGTGTAAACTAAAGTGTACACCATAGTATACATGCTGTAAGGTCCTTACTGATTGAACTTTGCTATTTGTACACTGATTTTCGAAACGTTGTTTGACTCTTGCGTTGTTGTCAAGTGTCAATTTGAAGGAAAAACTATTTGAAATTTATACTGTCCAACAGGGTGATGTCACGTGGCAACGTGCAAACTAAAGTGCAAATAGTGTACTTGTAGCAAGGTCCTTACTGATTGAACTTTGCTATTTGTACACAGATTTTTGACACTTGCATTGTTGTCAAGTGTCAATCGGATGGGAAAAGTATTTGAAATTTGAACTGTCAAATAGGGTAACGTTACACGAAAAAGTGTAAACTAAAGTATACACCATAGTGTACATGTAGCAAGGCTCTTACCTACTGAACTTTGTTGTTTGTACACTTTTTTTTTACACGTTGTTTGAAACTTGCATTATTGTCAAGTGTC
This sequence comes from Olea europaea var. sylvestris, assembly GCF_002742605.1. Taxonomy (NCBI): domain Eukaryota; kingdom Viridiplantae; phylum Streptophyta; class Magnoliopsida; order Lamiales; family Oleaceae; genus Olea; species Olea europaea. Next base: position 24,575,458 of record NC_036239.1, read on the forward strand.
AATTGGATGGGAAAACTCTGTGAAATATAAACTGTCCAATAGGGTAATGTCACGTGGTAAAGTGTAAACTAAAGTGTACAACATAGTGTACATGTAGCAAGGTTATTACTGATTGAACTTTGTTATTTGTACACCGATTTTTGACATGTTTTTTGACAATTGCATTGTTGTCAAGTATCAATTGGATGGAAATTCTATTTGAAATTTAAACTGTGCAATAGGGTAATGGCACGAGGGAAATTGTAAACTAAAGTGTACACCATAGTGTACATGTAGCAAGGTTCTTACCGATTGAACTTTGCTATTTGTAAACTGATTTTTTACACTTTTTTGATAGTTGCATTATTTTCATGTATCAATTGGATAGGGAAATTATTTGAAATTTAAACTATCCAACAAGGTAATGTCACATAGCAAAGTGTAAACTAAAGTGTACACCATAGTGCACACGTCGTAAGGTCCTTACCGACTGAACTTTGCTATTTTTACATAGATTTTCGACACGTTGTTTGACTCTTGCATTGTTGTTAAATGTCAATTTGGAGGAAAAACTGTTTGAAATTTATACTGTCCAACGTGGTGTTGTCACGTGGTAATGTGCAAACTAAACTGTACATCATAGTGTACGTGTAGCAAGGTCCTTACCGATTGAACATTGCTATTTGTACACTGGTTTTTGACACGTTGCTTGAAACATGCATTGTTATTGTAACGCCCTGACCTCTAGTAGACCGGAATGCTACTTACTTTACTTAGCTTAACCGGTGGTTTTGTAACAGGTGTATACGTTTTAGCGGAAGCTTAAATCTTTGGATAATAATTTAAATAACAATACTTCAAATACTTTAAACAAAAATACTGAATCATTTTTCAAAACAACAAAATGTAATTTATTTGAAGAAAACATAACTTGTTCACGCATTCTGCGTTATTCAAAACTTTAAAGAAATAACATTGGAAAACATTTCATAAAAATAAATCCAAATCATTTATTCACTGGATTTCCACGGGCTCGTTGCATCACTCTCCATCTTCTCCTGCATCCATGCCCGAGGTAGAATTCCTTCAATCTGTAGAGATGGGATTAAACCCGTAAGTTGAAAAACTCAATAGGTGTCATAGGTGGATTCGTGATCAAGCTATACATTTCGAAATATTGACTTTATAACTTTTCATACAAGCCGTATCCGGAGGCACCATTTGACATGAAGGTGTATACCGTACTCGAGGGTACCATTTGACATACAAACATTTCTTCAACATAGAGGGGTATGCCATACCGGAGTACCATTTGACATACAACTATTAACATAGAGGGATATGACGTACCGGAGTACCATTTGACATACAAACATTAACATGAATCGAAACTTATAACTTAACACGATTAAACACATTGCACCTCTACCTACCTTGATTGATGCTTTTGAAACTTTGAAAACTTGGATTGAAAACTTCGATGAAACTTGGACGTTGAAAGAAATGCACTCCTTGGATGTTTGAAAATTGTTGAGAATTGATGCTTGAAAACACTTCTTAAACTTCTAGAAAAAATAGTTTTCCTCTCTCTCTTTTTCTCTCTTTGAAACTCTTTCTTTAGTATGTAAAAGCTCTTGCTTTTGGTGTGAGAAAAATGAGTGAAATGAGGTCTCAATTTATAGGTAAATATCCCATAACTTAAAGCAAATGAAGGGTCAAATTTCATTTAAGAGAGAAAACATGGGTGCCATTTAAGTTTGA
>NC_036239.1:24577281-24789963 GCF_002742605.1 Olea europaea var. sylvestris
AACGTGGGTGGCCCTTTGAGAAAATAATTGATGAAAATAAATATTTAAATTCTAGAGAAAAACGAATATTTTCATTTCAGGCAGTTTCGGTCGACCGGTTGACATTGCACAGCCTTCAGTATTTCTATCATAACTTCTTCTCCTAATATCTGATTGAGGTAATTCAAAGTGTATTGGAAAGCTAAATCAAAGAGCTACAACTTTTATTTAACTATCATTTTCCAAATTGAATGTTTCCTATGTCAAAAATGGGTCTCAAATGAGACTAAAAATCTGAAATATACTTTAGTCATCCCAATATTCATGTCTTAGTGCCACTAAGGTGTCTAGAATTATTTGGGGTTCTACATTCCCCACACCTTAATTAAAATTTCTTCCTCGAAATTTACCTTCTGATTGGGCAAATAGTGTTGGATACTTGTCATTGGCTTCTTCTTCTTTTTTTTTCCAAGTAGCTTATTCTACGCCATGATGATTCCACTGTATCTTAACCAGCTGAATCTCTTTATTCCTTAGTTTATGCACTTTTCGATCCAATATCTTAATTGGTAGTTTCTCATACGATAAATCTTTCTGTACCTCCAAGGTTTGTAACTCACTACATGATTAGGGTCATGTACATACTTCTTTATCATCGATATATGGAACACATTGTGCACTGCCAATAATTCAGGTGGCAAAGCTAGTCGACAAGCCAAACTTCCGACTCTATCAAGTATCTCGAAAGGTCTGATATACCGGGGTTGTAGCTTGCCTTTCTTTCCAAATCTAAGTACACCTTTCATCGGTGCTACTTTCAGAAACACTTTATCCCCAACTTGGAATTCTAAATCCTTCCTCCTTGTATCTGCATAGCTATTTTGTCAATCCTGTGTTGCCTTTATTCTTGCACGGATCTTATCGATTACCTCGACCGTCCTTTCAACTATTTCTGGTCCCAGAACTCTCTTCTCTCTGACTTCATCCCAATGAACAGGGGATCTACATCTTCTACCATAGAGAGCTTCATGTGGTGCCATTCCAATAGTTGCTTGGAAACTGTTATTATAAGCGAAGTCTACTAGAGGTAAGTATGACTCCCAATTACCTCCTACATCCTAAACACATGTTCTCAGCATGTCTTTCAAAGTTTGGATGGTCCTTTCAGACTGACCATCGGACTGAGGGTATTATGCTGTACTAAAGTTCAGCTTCATTTCCATAGCTCTTAGTAGACTTTTCTAAAATTTGGACGTGAACCTTGGGTCTCTGTCAGACACAATGGATACAGGTACACCGTGTAATCTCACAACCTCTTTCATGTACAACTGTGCCAATTGGTCTAAACTAAATGTCATTTTCACTGGAAGATAATGAGCTGACTTCGTTAGTCGATCCACTACTACCCATATAGCATTATTTCCTCTTGCTGACTTCGAGAATCCAACCACAAAGTCCATCGTGATATTTTCCCATTTCCATTCAGGTATATCTAGTGGATTTAACAATCCAATTGGTTTTTGGTGTTCTGTCTTAACCTGTTGACATACCATGCACTTCTGCACGTATAGCCCTATACTTCTTTTCATATTTCTCCACCAAAATGTATCTCGAAGATCTCGATACATTTTCGTACCACTGGGATGTGCGGTGTACGGGGTGGAATGAGCTTCTTTTAATATCTCGTTTCTCAAGGCTTCATCCTTAGGCACGCAAATTCTTCCTCTAAATATCAGTGCCTAATCCTCAGTTATTCCAAAGTCCTTTTTCTTATCGATACCAACTTCATTCTTAATCTTCTGCAAAAATGAGTCGTTATTTTGTGCTTCTATAATTCGATCTCTAAGAGTAGGTCGAATTATTAAAGCTACTAGACGAGCAGTGACTTGTCTTGATGTGGTAACCACTTCGATCTGCAACTTTTCCAAGTCCTTGACTAACTCCACTTGAGAGGTGGGTAGTGACATCAATTGTCCCATTGATTTTCTACTTAGAGCGTCGGCCACAACATTAGCCTTACCCGGATGGTAGTGAATAGTGCAGTCGTAATCGTTCACCAATTCCAACCATCATCTTTGTCGCATATTCAATTCCTTCTGCATGAAGAAATACTTGAGACTTTTGTGATCTATGTAGATATCACACTTTTGTCTATACAAGTAGTGTCCCATATCTTCAAAGCGTGTACTACCGCTACAAGTTCTAAATCATGCATCGGGTAGTTTTGCTCATGTTTCTTCAGTTGTCTTGAAGTATAGGCTATCACTTTTCCATTCCGCATTAGTACACATCCCAATCCTTGCTTGGATACGTCGCTGTATATAACAAACCCTTCCGTACCTTTAGGTATTGTTAATACAGGTGCTGATATCAACTTCTACTTAAGTTCTTGGAAACTTTGTTCGCATTTTTCCGTCCATTGGAATTTTACTCCCTTCCTTGTAAGCTATGTCATTGGTCCAGCTACCTTCTATGAATCTCCTATAATATCCAGCCAATCCTAGAAAATTCCATACTTCGCTAGCATTTGTTGGTGTTTTCCAGTTGTTTACTGCTTCTACTTTTGCTGGATCTACTTCAATCCCTTGGGCAGTAACTACATGTCCAAGAAATCCAACTCGTTCAAGCCAAAACTCGCACTTCTTGAATTTGGCATACAGCTTCTCCTTGCGTAATACCTCTAAGGCTATTCTCAAGTGCTCTTCATGTTGCTCCTTACTCTTGAAATATATCAAAATGTCATCGATGAAGACTATGACAAACTTATCCAAGTATTGATGAAACACTCGATTCATCAGGTCCATGAACACTGCAGGTGCATTGGTTAGCCCAAACGGCATCATCGTAAACTCGTAGTGTCCATATCGAGTTCTAAAAGTTATCTTAGGTATATCCTTTATCTCTACTTTCAGTTGATGGTATCCCGATCATAAGTCGATCTTGGAAAATACCTTAGCTCCTTTCAGTTGATCTAACAGATCCTCGATCCTCGGGAGTGGGTACTTATTCTTGATGGTTAATCGATTTATCTCCCTATAATTGATGCACATCCTCATGCTTCCATCTTTCTTCTTTACAAACAACACCGGCACACCCCATGGAGATACGCTTGGTCATATGAAGCCCATATCTAAGAGTTCTTGCAATTGCTTCTTTAATTCTTGTAGTTTCTTTGGGGCCATTCGGTATGGGGCCTTAGATATTAATGCCACCCCGGGAATTAGGTCTATGGTGAATTCCACTTGTCTATCGGGTGGAATACCAGATAGATCTTCTGGAAACACATCTACGAATTCCCGTACTACTGTACATCTTCAACCCTTATCGTCTCTTTTCCCTCCTGAGATACTTACTAGACATCCTTGACATGTTTCTTTTCTCAACATCTTCTCAGCTTGTAAAGCCGATACTAGTCGAATAAGGGGTTTCATCTTCATTCCAAGTCAATTTTGATTGTTGCTCAGGGGTCCTTGTCCTTGACATTGAGTCCCACCAGTGACTTGCATCATCGGAGAACATGAACTCAGCACACTTGACTTTCTGAGCGTCCGTGCACCCTCAATCGGAATATACACTCCAACTTGCAAAGCCACTCCTCGACTGCAAGGATCAATTGCTCCATTGAAGGTAGGGGGCTTGTGCCTTCGAAATTGCTTGACCACTGAAGCATGGTTTGGAACATTAGGAGCTAGAGGTAGGGGCTGAGCTTGGTTTGGGTTTTGCCTGCCTAGGTCTTGAACCGCTCGGAGGAGGTCTCTTATCAAGTTTTAGTTTGCACGGGCCATTTCCTTTAGACAAAACATATGATTCTTATTAGTTTCATTCTTCGAACACTAAAGCAAAGAAGATAGTATTTTATTTCTTGACATAAGGGAAGCTATTACAAGGATTTAAATCTAATCCCTATAAGTTCTACAGACCTTCTTAGGTGGAGCTTCATCTTCGGAGGAGTCTTCCGCCTCAAGTTCGGACTCTATGTCCATCTCAACTTGTGGCTCAGGCACAGGATCATTCTCTAAATCATCCTCGGGTTCTTCTTTGGAATCTTCTTCCTCAGCCAAAGGTTCCTCCTCAGGCTCCTCATGGATTACATCATCCCACAGATCAATTAGGGCATTGCAATACCTCTCAAACTCGAACAGGTTTGGCTTGCCTTCTATCATTTCATTTCTAATTGTGACTCCCATATCTCCCCATTGAGGTGGGAGGGAGTGTATGAGGTCATTTATGGCCTCAATATGTGTGATCTCCATTCTAGCATTAACCGCCATCATGCATCTCTCATAGATGTCATACACACGTTCGCTAAGCGGTTGGATCGGATCAGTTACATAGTTTTCATAGGAATGAATAGCAATTCTACGGTTCAATGCTTCTCTATATGCCCTAGCTGTTCTCCGAGCCATATCTGTTGTATTTTTACATACATCATACTTTTTCTTTGTTTAAAGAAAACATGCAAATATTTAAACTTTCATATCATGCAATTCCCTTTAAGCCCTTAGCTTTTGCCCAAGTCCATTACATATCTTTAAATAACACATCTCTAAATTATATCAAAGCATCATAACATAAACATAATCATTAACTTTAAACATGAACATACGTTTGGGCCATAGGATGAGATTGATGGATGGATGCATGATGCCATGGAATACCTTAAACTTTTTATTTTCCTTTTGTTTTTAAAAAAAGACATACTTGGTCTACAGAACCGGCTAAACCTTACTCTGATACCACGCTGTAACGCCCCGACCCCTAGTGGACCGGAACGCTACTTACTTTACTTAGCTTAACTGGTGGTTTAGTAACAAGTGTATACATTTTAGCGGAAGCTTACATTTTCAGATAATAATTTAAATAACAATGCTTCAAATACTTTAAACAAAAATACTGAATTATTTTTGAAAACAACAAAATGTAATTTATTTGAAGAAAACATAACTTGTTCTCGCATTTTGTGTTATTCAAAACTTTAAAGAAATAACATTGAAAAACATTTCATAAAAATCAATCCAAATGACTTATTCACCAGATTTTCATGGGCTCATTGCATCACTCTCCATCTTCTCTTCCATCTATGCCCGAGGTAGAATTCCTTCAATCTGTAGAGATGGGATTAAACCCGTGAGTTGAAAAACTCAATAGGTGTCATAGGTGCATTCGTGATCAAGCTTTACATTTCAAAACATTAACTTTATAACTTTTCATACATGTCGTACCCGGAGGCACCATTTGACATGAAGGGGTATGCCGTACCCGAGGGCACCATTTGACATACGAACATTTCTTCAACATAGAGGAGTATGCCGTACCGGAGAACCATTTGACATACAACCATTAACATAGAGGGATATGCCATACCGGAGTACCATTTAACATATAAACATTAACATGAATCGAAACTTATAACTTAACATGATTAAACACATTGCACCTCTACCTACCTTGATTGATACTTTTGAAACTTTGAAAATATGGATTGAAAAATTTGATGGAACTTGGACATTGAAAGAAATGCACTCCTTGGATGTTTCAAAATCATTGAGAATTGACGCTTGAAAATACTTCTTAAACTTCTAGGAAAATAGTTTTCCTTCCTCTCTTTTTCTCTCTTGGAAACTCTTTCTTTAGTATGTAAAAGCTCTTGCTTTTGGTGCGAGAAAAAAATGAGTGAAATGAGGTCTCTATTTATAAGTAAATATCCCATAACTTAAAGCAAATGAAGGGTCAAATTTCATTTAAGAGAGAAAACATGGGTGCCATTTAAGTTTGAGGTTAAATGCTTCAATTTAGTGGGGTTTTTATTGCCAAAAATGTGGGTGGCCCTTTGAGAAAACAATTGATGAAAATAAATATTTAAATTCTAGAGAAAAATGATAATTTTCATTTCAGGCAGTTTCGGTCAACCAGTTGACACTGCACAGCCTTCAGCATTTCTATCATATCTTCTTCTCCTGATATCCGATTGAGGTAATTCAAAGTGCGTTGGAAAGTAACTCAAAGAGTTACAGCTTTCATTTACATATCATTTTCCAAATTGAATGTTTCCTATGTCGAAAATGGGTCTCAAATGAGACTAAAAATCTGAAATATACTTTAGTTATCCAATATTCATGTCTTAGTGCCACTAAAGTGTCTAGAATTATTTGGGGTTCTACAAGGTCCTTACCGATTGAACTTTGCTATTTATAAACTAATTCTTGTCACGTTGTTTGACACTTGCATTGTTTTCAAGTTTCAATTGGATGGGAAAACTCTTTGAAATTTGAACTGTCCAACAGGGTATTGTCACGTGTCAAAGTGTAAACTAATGTGTACACCATAGTGTACATGTAGCAAGGCTCTTACCGATTGAACTTTGCCATTTGTAAACTTATTTTTGAAAAGTTTTTTGAAACTTGCATTGTTGCCAAGTGTCAATTGGATGGAAAAACTATTTGAAATTTAAAATGTGCAACAGGGTAATGTTACGTGGCAAAGTGTAAACCAAAGTGTGTCCACCTTAGTGTACATGTCGCAAGGTTCTTATCGATTGAACTTTTCTATTGGTATACAAATTTTGGACACGTTGTTTGACACATGCATTGTTGTCAAGTGTAGATTGGACAGGAAAACTATTTTAAATTTAAACAGTCCAGCAGGGTAATATCACATGGCAAACTGTAAATTGAAGTGTGTACACCTTAGTATACATGTCACAAGGTTCTTAACGATTGAACTTTGATATTTTTGCACTGATTCTTGACATGTTGTTTGAAACTTGCATTGCTGTCAAGTGTCGATTGGACGGGAAGACTGTTTGAAATTTAAACTGTCCAACAAGGTAATGTCACGTGGTAATTTCACCATAGTGTACAAGTAGAAACGTTCTTACTGATTGAACATTGCTATTTGTACGCTGATGTTTGATACGTTTTTTGACAATTGCATGTTGTCAAGTGTCGATCGGATGGAAAAATTATTTGAAATTTAAACTGTCCAACTGGGCAATGACATGTGGCAAAGTGTAAACTAAAGTGTACACCATAGTGTACATGTAGCAAGGTTCTTACCGATTTAACTTTGTTATTTGTAAACTGATTTTTGACACGTTGTTTGACACTTGCAATGTTGTCAAGTGTCAATTGAATAGGAAAACTATTTAAAATTTTAACTGTCCAACATGGTAATGTCACGTGGCAAAGTGTAAAATAAAGTGTACACCATAATGTACATGTAGCAAGGTTCTTACCGATTGAACTTTGCTATTTGTACCCTAATTTTTAACACTTGCATTGTTGTCAAGTGTCAATTGTATGTGAAAATTATTTGAAATTTAAACTATCCAACCGGGTAATATCACGTGACAAAGTCTAAACTAAAGTGTACATGTAGCAAGGTCCTTACCGACTGAACTTTGCAATTCGTACACTAATTTTTGACACGTTGTTTGAAACTTGCATTGTTGTCAAGTGTCAATTGGATGAGAAAACTATTTGAAATTTGAACTGTCTAACAGGGCAATGTCACATGGCAAAGTGTAAACTAAAATATACACCATAGTGTACGTGTAACAAGGCTCTTGCCGATTGAACTTTGCTATTTGTACACTTATTTTTAACATGTTGTTTGAAACTTGCATTGTTGTCAAGTGTCAATTGGATGGAAAAACTATTTGAAATTTGAACTGTCCAACAGGGTAATGTTACGTGGCAAAGTGAAACTAAAGTGTACACCATAGTGCACATATAGTAAGGTTCTTACCCTTTGAACTTTGATAGTTGTACACTAATTTTTGACACATTTTTTGTCAATTATATTGCTGTCAAGTATCAATTGGATGGGAAAACAGTTTGAAATTTAAACTGTCTAACAGGATAATGGCTCGTGGCAAAGTGTAAACTAAAGTGTAGACCATCGTGTACATGTAGCAAGGTTCTTATCGATTTAACTTTGCTATTTGTACACTGATTTTTGACACGTTGTTTGACACTTACGTTGTTCTCAAGTGTCAATTGAATGGAAAAACTGTTTGAAATTTAAACTGTCCAGTAGGGTAATGTCACCTGGCAAAGTGTAAACCAAAGTGTGTACACCTTAGTGTATATGTCGCAAGGTTCTTCACGATTGAACTTTGCTAATTGTACACTGATTTTTGACACGTTCTTTGACACTTGCATTGTTGTCAAGTGTCAATTGGATGAGAAAACTACTTGAAATTTGAACTGTCCAGCAGGGTAATGTCACGTGACAAAGTGTAAACTAAAGTGTGTACACTATAGTGTACATGTCGCAAGGTTCTTACCGATTGAACATTGTTATTTGTACACTTATTTTTGACATATTGTTTGACACTTGCATTGTTGTCAAGTGTCAATTGGATTCGAAAACTGTTTGAAATTTAAACTATACGACAGGTTAGTATCATGTTGCAAAGTGTAAACTAAAGTGTATTCTATAGTGTACATATCGCAAGGTTCTTACCAATTGAATTTTGCTATTTGTACACAGATTTTTGACACGTTGATTAACAATTACATTGTTGTCAACTGTCAATTGGATGTGAAAACTGTTTGAAATTTAAATTATCTAACAGGGTAATGTCATGTGGCAAAGTGTAAACTAAAGTGTACACCATGGTTGTAATACTCCAAAGTTTTCTGCTCGTTTTATGCTCGCTTAAATTTCTTTAGGATAGCAATTTAACTTTTAATATTATTTTGGCCATAGGGATAAGGGGACACCACCTTTGTAGTGGTTAATGTTAGAGGTAGTTAATGAATGTAGGCATGAAGTGTCAAAGGTTGTGTATGCATGAAGTGATTATTTGTTAGTCGAAACTTAAGGCAAGTTTGGATTTAAATGAAATGGATTATTTTGTTAGGACTTCAATTGACCAAATGATTAAATTATTTTACAATCTACAATTTTTTTTAATATGTAAGTTGGATACAAGTTTAAATTTTGTGTACACTTTGCTAACAATGAAAGTTAGAGGGTTTAGACTATATTAGTTGAAAAGATAAGAGGCTTCCTTTGTAAATCTAGGTTTTGAGGCCACTTATTACCCTATAATCAACCCACTTGGCATTTATCATCACCATACACTTAGACAATAGACTAAACATGTGTACAAGTAAGAAAAAAAAAGAGAAAAATGGGAGAAAAGGAGGTTGAGGCGGTGGAGTGAAAAGAAAGAAGAAAAAATATCAAACCAACATCCTTATCCTTATATATATATGAATACATCCATATCCATTTCCATAGAGAGATTTCCTTCATTTTACAAAACACTTATACACTTAAATAGAGAGCAAAAACCGAAAATAAGAAAGGAAAGGAGAAGGAAGTAAATTTAGCACTTTCAATTTACATCTCAATCGAAGATCTTCAAGTTTTACGGTAAGATACTTTCTATGCTTAAGTGGTATGATCTTCATGGTAATATTTATGCTTAAACTATGCATGAAAAACCATAATATGATTATGGTGGACAAGTCCACAAAGTTAGATATCTATTAATGCCTTAGGACAAGTCCGAAGGGCACCGGCAAGCCGGAATGTGCAAGTATGTGTTTGATTGCATTCTTTTGTGTAGTATTATCATGATAAAAATCCAAGCATGGTATCTTACTGAGTATTTCTTATACTCATATTATGTTATGCTAAATTTTCAGATCCATGATTGTTTGGATTGATGGAAGTTAGTTGGCTTAAGCGATGATGGATTAAGGACAAAGATGTTTTGCATCAAAAGTTTTCTTTTGTATGTTTTGTTCAATGACTGTTTCCCATCTGTTTTCTTATGGTATTATGTAAAAATATGTACATGACATGATGTAATATGGTATTAATAGTAAATTTTGTAGTTATATCTTTCATGTTATGTTAAGAGATATTTTTGTAGTTTATTTTCCTTGCAAGAGACAAAAGGCAGAAACGGGACAGTTTCTGGAGTCAATTTCAAAATGATGTTTCTAACTCTATAAACGTCCATTTGAGACTCTAAAAATATGTCTGTTTTCCTGTTTGAGTTTTCTAAATATGGCCGAAGGAATCACTCAATTTGGATAACTATGGACTGAGTTATCAAGGTTTTAACATCAAGGGGTCAATCTGGATTTCCTGTGTAATACTTCACTGTTTTCAGTAAAACGTCTATATCATATGATCTTGGAAATTTTTCATATTTTAACCTAGAAAATGAATTGAAATTATCTTTCTAATGCCACAAATTTCATGTAAAACGGAGTTTGGATGAATTTTATAAAAATTGTTAAACTTGCTGCCCCAACTAACCTTGATAGTGCCGAGGCCGTATATGTAATGTATAATTTCATGTTGGCATGCACTTTTATCGGCCATCAAATTTTATAAGAATTTTTTTACCAAATTGAAAAAAATAAGTTTCTAACATGTAATACTTCCATTTAAGAGTATTTACATGTATCAAAGGCAGAAGTTATTATGTTTAGTACGTGACCCTCGAAGTTTAAGTTCGGGGCGTCACAATGGTGTACATGTAAAAGGTCCTTACAGTTGAACATTGCTATTTGTACACTGATTTTTGACACTTGTATTCTTGTCAAGTGTCAATTGGATGGAAAAACTGTCTGAAATTTAAACTGTCTGATAGGAAAATGTCATGTAGCAAAGTCTAAACTAAAGTGTACACCACAGTGTACATGTAGTAAGTTTCTTACCGATAGAACTTTGGTACTTGTACACTGATTTTTGACAGGTTGATTTACAATTGCATTGTTGTCAAGTGTTAATTGGCTGGAAAAACTGTTTGAAATTTAAACTGTCCAGGAGGGTTTTGTCACGTGATAAAGTTTAACTAAAGCAAGTACACCATAGTGTACATGTAGCAAGTTTCTTACCGATTGAACTTTTCTATTTGTACACTGATTTTTGACACTTGCATTGTTGTCAAGTGTCAATTGGATGGAAAAACTATTTGAAATTTAAACTGTCCAACAGGGTAATATCACGTGGCAAAGTCTAAACTAAAGTGTACACCAAAGTTTACATGTAGCAAGGTCCTTACCGACTGAACTTTACAATTTGTACACTGATTTTTGACATATTGTTTGAAACTTGCATTGTTGTCAAGTGTCAATTGGATGGGAAAACTATTTGAAATTTGAACTGTCTAATAGGGCAATGTCACGTGGCGAAGTGTAAACTAAATTATACACCATAGTGTACGTGTAGCAAGGCTCTTACCGATTGAACTCTACTATTTGTACACTTATTTTTGACACGTTGTTTGAAACATGCATTGTTGTCAAGCGTCAATTGGATGGGAAAACTGTTTGAAATTTGAATTGTCCAACAGGTAATGTTATGTGGCAAAGTGAAAACTAAACTGTACACCATAGTGTACATGTAGCAAGGTTCTTACATTTTGAACTTTGATATTTGTACACTGATTTTTGACACATTTTTGGACAGTTGTATTGTTGTCAAGTATCAATTGGATGGGGAAACAGTTTGAAATTAAAACTGTCTAATAGGGTAATGGCTCGTGGCAAAAGTGTAAACTAAAGTGTAGACCATAGTGTACATGTAGCAAGGTTCTTACCAATTTAACTTTGCTAATTGTACACTGATTTTTGACACGTTGTCTGACACTTGTGTTGCTATCAAGTGTCAATTGGATGGGAAAACTGTTTGAAATTTAAACTGTCTAGTAGGGTAATGTCACGTGGCAAAGTGTAAACCAAAGTGTGTACACCTTAGTGTATATGTCACAAGGTTCTTCCAAACTGAACTTTGCCATTTGTACACTGATTTTTGACACGTTCTTTGACACTTGCATTGTTCTCAAGTGTCCATTGGATGAGAAAACTATTTGAAATTTGAACTGTCCAGCCGGGTAATGTCACGTGACAAAGTGTAAACTAAAGTGTGTACACTATAGTGTACATGTCGCAAGGTTCTTACCGATTGAACGTTGCTATTTGTACACTTATTTTGGACATGTTATTTGACACTTGTATTGTTGTCAAGTGTCAATTGGATGTGAAAACTGTTTGAAATTTAAACTGTCCGACAGGGTAGTATCACGTTGCAAAGTGAAAACTAAAGTGTATTCCATAGTGTACATATCGCAAGATTTTTACCAATTGAACTTTGCTATTTGTATACTGATTTTTGACACGTTGATTTACAATTGCATTGTTGTCAACTGTCAATTGGATGAGAGAACTGTTTGAAATTTAAACTGTCTAACATAATAATGTCATGTGGCAAAGTGTAAATTAAAGTGTACACCATGGTGTACTTATAAAAAGTCCTTACCAGTTGAACATTGCTATTTGTACAGAATTTTTGACTCACGTTGTTTGACACTTGCATTATTATCAAGTGTCAATTGGATGGAAAAAATATTTCAAATTTAAACTGTCCGATAGGATAATGTCATGTAGCAAAATCTAAACTAAGGTGTACACCATAGTGTACATGTAGTAAGTTTCTTACCGATTGAACTTTGGTACTTGTACACTGATTTTTGACACGTTGATTTACAATTGCATTGCTGTCAAGTGTCAATTGGCTGGAAAAACAGTTTGAAATTTAAACTATCCAGGAGGGTTTTGTCACGTGTTAAAGTTTAACTAAAGCGAGTACACCATAGTGTACATGCAGCAAGTTTCTTACCGATTGAACTTTTCTATTTGTACACTAATTTTTGACACGGTGTTTGAAACTTGCATTGTTGTCAAGTGTCAATTGGATGAAAAAATTGTTTGAAATTTAAATTGTCCAACAGGGTAATGTCACGTGGAAAAGTGTAAACTAATGTGTACGCCATAGTGTACGTGAAACAAGGTTCTTACCGATTGAACTTTGCTATTTGTACACTAATTTTTGACACATTGTTTGACACTTGCATTGTTGTCAAGTGTCAATCCGATGCGAAAAATGTTTGAAAAACTAAACTGTCTGACAGGGTAGTGTCACGTTCCAAAGTGTAAACTAAAGTGTACTCCATAGTTTACATATCGCAAGGTTCTTACCGATTGAACTTTGCTATTTGTACACTGATTTTTGACACGTTCATTTACAATTGCATTGTTGTCAACTGTCAATTGGATGGAAAAACTGTTTGAAATTTAAATTGTCTAATAGGGTAATGTTACGTAGCAAAGTGTAAACTAAAGTATACACCATAACGTATATATAGCAAGGCTCTTACCGATTGAGCTTTGCTATTTGTTCACTTATTTTTGACACGTTGTTTGAAACTTGCATTGTTGTCAAGTGTCAATTGGATGGGAAAACTGTTTGAAATTTAAACTGTCCAATAAGGTAATGTCACGTGGCAAAGTGTAAACTAATGTGTACACCATAGTGTACATGTAGCAAGTTTCTTACCGATTGAACTTTGCTATTTGTACATTGATTTTTAACACGTTGTTTGACACTTGCATTGTTGTCAGGTGTCAATTGGATGGGAAAACTGCTATTTGTATACTAGTTTTTGACACGTTAATTGACACTTGCATTGTTGTCAAGTGTTGGTTGGATGGGAAAACTGTTTGAAATTTAAACTGTCCAATAGGGTAGTTTCACATGGCAAAGTGTAAACTATAGTGTACACCATAGTGTACATATAGCAAGGTTCCTACCGATTGAACTTTGTTATTTGTACACTGATTTTTGACACGCTTTTTGACAATTGTATTCTTGTCATGTGTAAAATGGATGGAAAAACTATTTGAAATTTAAATTGCCCAACAGGATAATGGCACATGGCAAAGCATAAACTAAAGTGTATAGCATACTGTACATGAAGCAATGTTCTGACCGATTTAACTTTTTTATGTGTAAACTGATTTTAAACATGTTGTTTGACACTTGCATTGTTGTCAAGAGTCAATTGGATGGGAAAATTATTTGAAATTTAAACTGTCCAATCGGGTAATAACATGTCGCAAAGTGTAAACTAAAGTGTACACCATAATGTACATGTAGCAAGGTTCTTACCAATTGAACTTTGCTATTTGTTTACTGATTTTTGACACGATGTTTGACACTTGCATTGTTGTCAAGTGTCAATTGGATGGGAAAACTGTTTGAAATTTAAACTGTCCAACTTGGTAATATCACGTGGCAAAGTCTAAACTAAAGTGTACACCATAGTGCACTTGCAGCAAGGTCCTTACCGATTGATCTTTGTTATTTTTACATTGATTTTTGACACGCTGTTTGAAACTTGCATTGTTGTCATGTACAATTAGATGGGAAAACTATTTGAAATTTGAACTGTCCAACAGGGTAATGTCAATTGGCCATGTGTAAACTAAAGTGTACACCATAGTGTAGATGTAGCAATGCTCTTACCTATTGAACTTTGCTATTTGTATACTTATTTTTGACACGTTGTTTGAAATTTGCATTCTTGTCAAGTGTCAATTGGACGGCAAAAATGTTTGAAATTTAGATTGTCCAACAGGGTAATGTCGCAGGGCAAAGTGTAAACTAAAGTGTACATCATAGTGTACATTTTGAAAGGTTCTTACCGTTTGAACTTTGCTATTTGTACACTGATTTTTGATACGTATTTTGACAATTGCATTTTTGTCAAGTGTCAATTGCATGGGAAAATGGTTTGAAATTTAAACTGTACAACGGGGTAATGACACGTGGAAAAGAGTAAACTCAAGTGTACACAATAGTGTACATGTAGCAAGGTTCTCACCGATTGAACTTTGCTATTTGTAAACTGATTTTTGACACTTTTTTGACAATTGCATTGTTGTTAAGTATCAATTGGATGGGAAAATTGTTTGAAATTTAAACTGTCCAACTGGGTAATCTCATGTGGCAAAGTGTAAACTAAAGTGGACACCATAGTGTAAATGTCGTAAGTCCTTACTGATTGAACGTTGCTATTTGTACACAGATTTTCGACACGTTGTTAGACTCTTGCATTGTTGTTAAGTGTCAATTGGGAGGAAAAACTGTTTGAAAATTATACTGTCCAACAAGGTGATGTCACGTGGTAATGTGCAAACTAAAGTGTACACCATAGTGTACATGTAGCAAGGTCCTTACCAATTGAACTTTGCTATTTGTACACTGATTTTTGACACGTTGTTTGACACTTGTATTGTTGTCAAGTGTCAATTGGATGGAAACACTATTTGAAATTTAAACTGTCCAATAGGGTAATGGCACTTGGCAAAGTGTAAACTAAAGTGTACACCATAGTGTACATGTAACAAAGTTCTTACAAATTGAACTTTGCTATTTTTACACTGATTTTTAACACTTTTTTGACTATTACATTGTTGTCAACTGTCAATTGGATGGGAAAACTGTTTGAAATTTAAACTATCCAACAGGGTAAAGACACATGGTAAAGTGTATCCTAAAGTGTACACCATAGGGTACAGGTAGCAAGGTTCTTACCGATTTATTTTTGTTATTTGTGCACTAATTTTTGACACATTTTTTGACAATAGCATTGTTGTCAAGTGCCAATTGGATTGAAAAACTGTTTGAAATTTAAACTGTCCATTAGGGTAATGGCACATGGTAAAGTGTAAACTAAAATGTACACCATAGTGTACATGTAGCAAGGTTCTTACCGATTTAACTTTGTTATTTGTACACTAATTTTAAACACGTAGTTTAACACTTGCATTATTGTCAAGTGTCAATTGGATAGGAAAACTATTTGAAATTTGAATTGTCCAATAGGGTAATGTTACGTAGCAAAGTGTAAACTAAAGTATACACCATAATGTATATGTAGCAAGGCTCTTACCGATTGAGCATTGCTGTTTGTTCACTTATTTTTGACACGCTGTTTGAAACTTGCATTGTTGTCAGGTGTCAATTGGATGGGAAACTCTTTGAAATTTAAATTGTCCAATAGGGTAATGTCACGTGGCAAAGTGTAAACTAATGTGTACACCATCGTGTACATGTAGCAAGGTTCTTACCGATTGAACTTTGCTAATTGTACACTAATTTTAGACACGTATTTTGACAATTGCATTTTTGTCAAGCATCAATTGGATGGAAAAACTGTTTGAAATTTAAACTGTACAACAATGTAATGACACGTGGAAAAGTGTAAACTAAAGTGTACACCATAGTGTACATGTAGCAGGGTTCTTACCGATTGAACTTTGCTATTTGTAAACTGATTTTTGACACGTTTTTTGACAATTGCATTGTTGTCAAGTATCAACTGGATGGGAAAACTGTTTGTAATTTAAACTGTCCAATAGGGTAATGCTACATGGCAACGTGTAAACTAAAGCGTACACCATAGTGTACATGTCGTAAGGTCCTTACCGATTGAACTTTGCTATTTGTACACAGATTTTCGAAACGTTGTTGGACTCTTGCATTGTTGTTAAGTGTCAATTGGGAGGAAAAATTGCTTGAAATTTATACTGTCCAACAGGGTGATGTCACGTGGTAATGTACAAACTAAAGTGTACACCATAGTGTACATGTAGCAAGGTCCTTACCAATTAAACTTTGCTATTTGAACACTGATTTTTGACACGTTGTTTGACACTTGTATTGTTGTCAAGTGTCAATTGGATGGAAAAACTGTTTGAAATTTAAACTGTCCAATAGGGTAATAGCACGTGGCAAAGTGTAAACTAAAGTGTACAGCACAGTGTACATGTAGCAAAGTTCTTACCGATTGAACTTTACTATTTGTATACTGATTTTTGACAATTTTTTGACAATTACATTGTTGTCAAGTGTCAATTAGATGGAAAAACTGTTTGAAATTTAAACTGTCCAATAGGGTAAAGACACATGGTAAAGTGTAAACTAAAGTGTACACCATAGGGTACATGTAGCAAGGTTCTTACCGATTTATCTTTGCTATTTGTACACTGATTTTTGACACATTTTTTGATAATTGTATTGTTGTCAAGTGTCAATTGAATGGAAAAAATGTTTGAAATTTAAATTGTCCAATAGGGTAATGGCACGTGGCAAAGTGCAAACTAAAGTGTACACTATAGTGTACATGTAGCAAGGTTCTTACCGATTTAACTTTGTTATTTGTATACTAATTTTAAACACGTTGTTTAACACTTGCATTGTTGTCAAGTGTCAATTGGATAGGAAAACTATTTGAAATTTGAACTGTCCAATAGGGCAATGTTACGTAACAAAGTGTAAACTGAAGTATACACCATATTGTACATGTAGCAAGGCTCTTACCGATTTAGCTTTGCTATTTGTTCACTTATTTTTGACACGTTGTTTGAAACTTGCATTATTGTCAAGTGTTAATTGGATGGGAGAACTGTTTAAAATTTAAACTGTTTGACAGGATAATGTCACGTAGCAAAATGTACACCATAGTGAACATGTAGCAAGGTTCCTACTGATTGAACTTTGCTAATTGTACACTGATTTTTGACACGTTTTTTGACATTTGCATTCTTGTCATGTGTCAATTAGATGGAAAAACTATTTGAAATTTAAACTGTCCAATACGATAATGGCACGTTGCAAAGTGTAAACTATAGTGTACAGCATAGTGTACATGTAGCAAGGTTCTTACTAATTTAACTTTGTTATTTGTACACTGATTTTAAACACATTGTTTGACACTTGCATTGTTGTCAAGAGTCAACTGGATAAGGAAACTGTTTGAAATTTAAACTATCCAACAGGGTAATAACACGTGACAAAGTGTAAACTAAAGTGTACACCATAATGTATATGTAGCAAGGTTCTTACCATTTTAACTTTACTATATGTACACTGATTTTTGACACGTTGTTTGACATTTGTGTTGCTGTCAAGTGTCAATTGGACGAAAAAATTGTTTGAAATTTAAACTGTCCGATAGGGTAATGTCACGTGGCAAAGTATAAACTAAAGTGTACACCATAGTGTACATGTAGCTTGGTTTTTACCAATTGAACTCTGCTGTTTACACACTAATTTTTGACACGTTTTTTAATAGTTGCATTGTTGTCCAGTGTCAATTGGATGGGAAAACTGTTTAAAATTTAAACTGTCCAACAGGGTAATGTCACGTGGCAAAGTGTAAACTAAAGTGTACACCATAGGGTACATGTAGCAAAGTTCTTACTGTTTGAACTTTGCTATTTGTACCCTGATTTTTGACAGTTTTTTGACAATTACATTCTTGTCATGTGTCAATTGGATGGCAAAGCTGTTTGAAATTTAAACTATTCAACAGGGCAATGGCACGTGGCAAAGTGTAAACTAAAGTGTACACTATAGTGTACATGTAGCAAGGTTCTTACCGATTTAACTTTGTTATTTGTAAACTGATTTTAAACACGTTGTTTGACACTTGCAATGTTGTCAACTGTCAATTGGATGGGAAAACTGTTTGAAACTTAAATTGTCCAATAGGGTAATGACTCGTGGAAAAGTGTAAACTAAAGTGTACACCATAGTGTACATGTAGCAAGATTCTTACTGTTTTAACTTCGCTATTTGTACACTAATTTTTGACACATTATTTGACACCTGCGTTGTTGGTAAGTGTCAATTGGACAGGAAAATTGTTTGAAATTTAAATTGTCCAGTATGGTAATGTCACGTGGCAAGGTGTAAGCCAAAGTGTGTACACCCTAGTGTACATGTCGGAAGGTTCTTACCGATTGAACTTTGCTATTTGCACACTGATTTTTGACACGTTATTTGACACTTGCATTGTTGTCAAGTGTCAATTGGATGGGAAAAATATTTTAAATTTGAACTGTCCAATAGGGTAATGTCACGTGGTAAAGTTTAGACTAAAGTGTACACCATAGTGTACATGTAGTAAGGCTCTTACCGATTGAACATTGCTATTTGTACACTTATTTTTTACACGTTTGAAACTTGCATTGTTGTTAGATGTCAGGAGGATGGGAAAAATATTTAAAATTTAAACTATCCAACAGGGTAATTTCACGTGGCAAAGTATAAACTAAAGTGTACACCATAATGTACATGTAGCAAGGTTCTCACTGTTTGAACTTTGCTATTTGTACACTGATTTTTAACACTTTTTTGACAATTGTATTGTTGTCAAGTGTCAATTGGATGGGGAAACAGTTTGAAATTTAAACTGTCCAACCGGGTAAAGACACGTGGCAAACAGTAAACTAAAGTGTACACCATAGTGTACATGTAGCAAAGTTCTTATCGAATTAATTTTGCTAATTGTGCACTAATTTTTGACACGCTGTTTGACGCTTGCATTGTTGTCAAGTGTCAATTGGATGGGAGTTCTATTTGAAATTTAAACTGGCTTGCAGGGTAATGACACGTGGCAAAGTGTAAACCGAAGTTCACATCATAGTGTACATGTAGCAAGGCTCTTACCGATTTCACTTTGCTATTTGTACACTGATTTTTGACACGTTGTTTGACAGTAGCGTTGTTGTCAAGTGTCAACTGGATGGGAAGACTATTTGAAATTTAAACTGTCCAGCAGGGTAATGTCACGTGGCAAAGTGTAAACCAAAGTGTGTACACCTTAGTTTACATGTCACAAGGTTCTTACCAATTGAACTTTGCTATTTGTACACTGATTTTTGACACATTATTTGACACTTGAATTGTTGTCAACTGTCAATTGGATGGGAAAAATATTTAGAATTTGAACTGTCCAACAGGGCAATGTCACGTGGCATAGTTTAGACTAAAGTGTACCCCATAGTGTACATGTAGTAAGGCTCTTACCGATTGAACATTGCTATTTGTACACTTATTTTTTACACGTTTGAAACTTGCATTATTGTTAGATGTCAGGAGGATGGGAAACCTGTTTGAAATTTAAACTATCCAACAGGGTAATTTCACGTGGGAAAGTATAAACTAAAGTGTACACCATAATGTACATGTAGCAAGGTTTTCACTGTTTGAACTTTACTATTTGTACATTGATTTTTAACACTTTTTTGACAATTGTATTGTTGTCAAGTGTCAATTGGATGGGAAAACAGTTTGAAATTTAAACTGTCCAATCGGGTAAAGACACGTGGCAAACAGTAAACTAAAGTGTACAACGTAGTGTACATGTAGCAAAGTTCTTATCGAATTAATTTTGCTAATTGTGCACTAATTTTTGACATGCTGTTTGACACTTACATTGTTGTCAAGCGTCAATTGGATGGGAGTTCTATTTGAAATTTAAACTGGCCTGCAGGGTAATGACACGTGGCAAAGTGTAAACCGAAGTTCACGTCATAGTGTACATGTAGCAAGGCTCTTACCGATTTCACTTTGCTATTTGTAAATTGATTTTTGACACGCTGTTTGACAATAGCGTTGTTGTCAAGTGTCAACTGGATGGGAAGACTATTTGAAATTTAAACTGTCCAGCAGGGTAATGTCACGTTGCAAAGTGTAAACCAAAGTGTATACACCTTAGTGTACATGACGCAAGGTTCTTACCGATTGAACTTTGCTATTTGTACACTGATTTTTGACACGTTGTTTGACACTTGCATTGCTGTCAAGTGTCAATTGGATGAGAAATCTATTTGAAATTTGAACTGTCCAACAGGGTAATGTCACGTGGTAAATTTTAAACTAAAGTGTACACATAGTGTACATGTAGCAAGGGTCATACCGATTGAACTTTGCTATTTGTTCACTTATTTTTGACACGTTGTTTAAAACTTGCATTGTTGTCAAGTATCAGTTGGATGGGAAAACTGTTTGAAATTCAAACTGTCCAACAGGGTAATATCACGTGGCAAAATGTAAACTAAAGTGTATACCATAGTGTACATGTAGTAAGGTTCTTACCGATTGAGCTTTGCTATTTGTATAATGATTTTTGACACTTTTTTCACAATTTTATTGTTGTCAAGTGTCAATTGGATGGGAAAACTGTTTGAAATTTAAACTGTCCAGCCGGGTAAAGACACGTGGAAAATTGTAAACTAAAGTGTACACTATAGTGTACATGTAGCAAGGTTCTTACCGATTTAACTTTGCTATTTGTGCACTAATTTTTGGCACGTTGTTTGACACTTACATTGTTGTCAAGTGTCAATTGGATGGGAATTCTGTTTGAAACTTAAATTGACCTGCGAGGTAATGACACGTTGTAATGTGTATACCGAAGTGCACACTATAGTGTACATGTAGCAATGTTCTTACCAATTTCACTTTGCTATTTGTACACTGATTTTTGAAACGTTGTTTGACACTTCCATTATTGTCAAGTGTTAATTAGATGGGCAACCTATTTGAAATTTAAACTGTCCAGCAGGGTAATGTCCTGCGGAAAAATGTGAACCAAAGTGTGTACACCCTAGTGTACATGTCGCAAGGTTCTTACCGATTGAACTTTGCTATATGTACACTGATTTTTGACACGTTGTTTGACACTTGCATTATTGTCAAGTGTCAATTGGATGGGAAAACTATTTAAAATTTGAACTGTCCAACAGGGCATTGTCACGTGGCAGAGTTTAAATAAAAGTGTACACCATAGTGTACATGTAGTAAGGCTCTTACCAATTGAACTTTCCTATTTGTTCTCTTATTTTTGACACGTTCTTTAAAACTTGTATCGATGTCAAGTGTCGGTTGGATGGGAAAATTATTTAAAATTTAAACTGTCCAACAGGGTAATTTCACGTGGCAAAGTGTAAACTAAAGGGTACACCATAATGTACATGTATTAAAGTTCTTACTGATTGAACTTTGCTATTTGTACACTGATTTTTGACACTTTTTTGACAGTTGCATTGTTGTCAAGTGTCAATTGGATGGGAAAACTATTTGAAATTTAAACTGTCCAACAGGGTAAAGACACATGGCAAAGTGTAAACTAAAATGTACATCATAGTGAACATGTAGCAAGGTTTTTATCGATTTAACTCTACTATTTGTGCACTAATTTTTGACACGTTGTTTGACACTTGCATTGTTGTCAAGTGTCAATTGGATGGGAAATCTGTTTGAAATTTACACTGACCAGCAGGGTAATGACACGTGGCAAAGTGTAAACTAAAGTGCACACCATAGTGTATATGTAGAAAGGTTCTTACCGATTTCACTTTGCTATTTGTACACTGATTATTGTCACGTTGTTTGACACTTACATTGTTGTCAAGTCTCAATTGGATGAAAAAACTATTTGAAATTTAAACTGTCCAATAGGGTAATGTCACGTGGGAAAGTGTAAACTAAAGTGTACACCATATTGTACATGTCGCAAGGTTCTTACCGATTGAACTTTGTTATTTGTACATAGATATTCGACATGTTGTTTGACACTTGCATTGTTGTCAAGTGTCAATTGGATGGAAAAATTGTTTAAAATTTAAACTGTCCAACAGGGTACGTGGCAAAGTGTAAACTAAAGTATACACCATACTATACATGTAGTAAGGTCCTTACCGATTGAACTTTGCTATTTGTACCCTAATTTTTGACATGTTGTTTGACACTTACATTGTTGTCAAGTGTTAATTGGATGGGAAAACTGGTTTAAATTTAAACTGTCTAACTAGGCTATTACACGTGATAAAGTGTAAACTAAAGTGTACACCATAGTGTACATGTAGCAAGGTTCTTACCGATTGAGCCTTGCTATTTGTACACTAAATTTTCACACATTGTTTGACACTTACATTGTTGTCAAGTGTCAATTGGACGGGAAAATTGTTTGAAATTTAAACTATCTTGCAGGGTAATGTCACGTGGCAGGTATAAAATAAAGTGTGTACACCATAGTGTACATGTCACAATGTTCTTACCGATTGAACTTTCCTATTTGCACACTAATTTTTGACACGTTGGTTGACACTTGTATTGTTGTCAAGTGTCAATTAGATGGAAAAATTGTTTGAAATTTAAACTGTCCAACAGGATAATGTCAAGTGGCAAAGTGCAAACTAAAGTGTACACTATAGTGTACATGTCGCAAGGTTCTTACCATTTGAACTTAGCTCTTTGCACACTGATTTTTGATACGTTGTTTGACACTTGCATTTTTGTCAAGTGTCAATTGGATGGAAAACTGTTTGAAATTTAAACTGTCCAATAGGGCAATATCAAGTGGCAAAGTGTAAACTAAAATGTACACCATAGTGTATATGTCGCAAGGTTCTTACCGATTGAACTTTCCTATTTGCACATTGATTTTTGACACGTTGTTTGACACTTGCATTGTTGTCAAGTGTTAAATAGACGGGAAAACTGTTTAAAATTTAAACTGTCTAACAAGGTAATGTCATGTGGCAATGTTTAAACTAAAGTGTACACTATAGTGTATATGTAGCAAGATCCTTATTGATTGAACTTTGCTATATGTACAGTGATTTTTGACACGTTGTTTGACAGGTGCATTGTTGTCAAGTGTCAATTGGATGGGAAAACTATTTGAAATTTAAACTATCCAACAGGGTATGTGGAAAAGTGTAAACTAAAGCGTACACCATAGTGCACATGTCGTAAGGTTCTTACTGATTGAAATTTGCTATTTGTACACAGATTTTCGACACGTTGTTTGGTACTTGCATTGTTGTCAAGTGTCAATTAGATGAAAAAATTGTTTGATATTTAAACTATCCAATAGGGTAATGACACGTGGTATAGTGTAAACTAAAGTGTGTACCATAGCGTACATGTAGCAAGGTCCTTACCAATTGAACTTTGCTATTTGTACAATGATTTTTGACACGTTGTTTGACACTTGCATTATTGTCAATTGTCAATTGGATGAGAAAACTATTTGAAATTTAAACTATCCAAAAGGCTAATGACGCGTGGTAAAGGGTAAATTAAATGTACACCATAGTGTACATATAGCAAGGTTCTAACCAGTTGAATTTTGCTAGTTGTACATGGATTTTTGACACGTTGTTTGACGCTTGCAATGTTGTCAAGTGTCAATTGGATGGGAAATTTGTTTGAAATTTAAACTGTCCACCAGCATAAAGTCACGTGGCAAGGTGAAAACTAAACTGTGTACACCATAGTGTACATGTAGCAAGGTTCTTACAAATTGAACTTTTCTAGTTGTACACTGATTTTGGACACGTTGTTTGATGCTAGCATTGTTGTTAAGTATCAATTGGATGGACAAACTGTTTGAAATTTAAACTATCCAACAAGGTAATTGTGACGCCCCGAACTTAAGCTTTGAGGGTCATGTACTAAACATAATTACTTCAGTCTTTGGTACATGTATATACTCTTAAATAGAAGTATTACATGTTAGAAACTTATTTTCAATATGATAAAACAATTCTCATAAAATTTGATGGCCGGTAAAAGTCCATGCCAACATGAAATTATACATTACATATACGGCCTCGGCACTATCAAGGTTAGTTGGGGCAGCAGGTTTAACAATTTTTGTAAAATTCATCCCAACTCCGTTTTACATGAAATTTTCGGCCTTGGACAGCTAATTTCAACTAGTTTTCTAGGTTAAAATATGAAAATTTTCCAAAATCATATGATATAGACGTTTTACTGAAAACAGTGAAGTATTACACAGGAAATCCAGATTGACCCCTTGACGTTAAAACCTTGATAACTCAGGCCATAGATATCCAAATTGAGTGATTCCTTCGGTCATATTTAGAAAACTCAAAGAGGAAAACAGAAATATTTTTAGAATCTCAAATGGACGTTTATAGAGTTAGAAACATCATTTTGAAATTGACTCCAGAAACTGTCCCGTTTCTGCCTTTTATCACTTGTAAGGAAAATAAACTACAAAAATGTCTCTTAACATAACATGAAAGATATAATTACAAAATTTACTATTAATACCATATTTCATCATGTCATGTACATATTTTTACATAATACCATAAGAAACACAGATGGAAAACAGTCATCGAATAAAACATACAAAAAGAAAACTTTCGATACAAAACATCCTTGTCCTTAATCCATCATCGATTTTTGCCAACTAACCTCCATCAATCCAACGATCATGGATCTGAAAATTTAGCATAACATATTATGAGTATAAGAAATACTCAGTAAGATACCATGCTTGGATTTTTATCATGATAATACTACACAAAAGAATGCAATCAAACCCATACTTGCACATTCCGGCTTGCCTGTGCCCTTCGGACTTGTCCTAAGGCATAAATAGATATCTAACTTTGTGGACTTGTCCACCATCATCATATTGTGATTTTTCATGCATAGTTTAAGCATAAATATTACCATGAAGAACATACCCCTTAAGCATAAAAAGTATCTTACCGTAAAACTTGAAGATCTTCGATTGACATGAATTGAAAGTGCTAAACTTACTTCCTTCTCCTTTCCTTTCTTAATTTCGGTTTTTGCTCTCTATTTAAGTGTATAAGTGTTTTGTAAAATGAAAGAAATCTCTCTATGGCAATGGATATGGATGTATTTATATATATACAAGGATAAGGATAAGGCTTGATATTTTTTTTTTCCTTTTCTCTACTCCACTGCCTCACCCCTTTTCCTCCCATTTTTTTTTTCTTTCTTACCTTTACACATGTTTAGCCTATTGTCTAAGTGTATGGTGATGATGGATAACAAGTGGGTTGATTATAGGGTAATAAGTGGCCTTAAAACCTAGTTTTACAAAGGAAACCTCTCATCTTTTCAACTAATATAATCTAAACCCTCTAACTTTCATTGTTAGCAAAGTGTACCCCAAATTTAAACTTGTATCCAACTTACATATTCAAAAATTGTAGATTGTAACATAATTTAATCATTTGGTCAATTGAAGTCCTAACAAAAATAATCCACTTCATTCAAATTCAAACTTGACTTATGTTCCGATTAACTAATAATCACTTACAACATTTGACGCTTCATGCCTACATTCCTTAAATACCTCTAACATTAACCACTACAAAGGTGGTGCCCCCTTTTCTTAAGGCCAAAATAATATTGAAAGTTAAATTGCTATCCTAAAGAAATTTAAACGAGCATAAAGTTTCGGAGTATTACAGTAATGTCATGTGGCAAAGTGTAAACTAAAGTGTACACCATAGCGTACATGTCGCAAGGTTCTTACCGATTGAACGTTACCATCTGTACACTGATTTTTGACACGTTATTTGAAACTTGCATTGTTGTCAAGTGTGAATTGGATGGGAAAACAGTTTGAAATTTAAAATGTCCAAAAGAGTAATGTCACGTGCCAAGTGTAAACTAAAGTACACACCATAGTGTACCTGTCGCACGGTTCTTACCGATTGAACTTTCCTATTTGTACACTAATTTTTGACACGTTGTTTGACTCTTGCATTATTGTCAAGTGTCAATTGGATAAGAAAACTATTTAAAATTTAAACAGTCCAACAGGGTAACGTACCAAGGAAAATCTTAAACTAAAGTGTACATCATAGTGTACATGTAGCAAGGTTCTTACCGATTGAAATTTATCATTTGTACACTGATTTTTGACACGTTGTTTGACACTTGCATTGTTGTCAAGTGTCAATTGGATGGAAAAACTGTTTGAAATTTAAACTGTCCAATAGGGTAATGGCACGTGGCAAAGTGTAAACTAAGGTGTACACCATAGTGTACATGTAGTAATGTTCTTACCGATTGAACTTTACTATTTGTACAATAATTTTTGACACGTTGTTTGACACTTGCAATGTTGTGAAGTGTCAATAGGATGGGAAAACTATTTGATATTTGAACTGTTCAATAGGGTAATGTCACGTGGCAAAGTGTAAACTAAAGTATACACCATAGTGTACAGGTAGCAAGGCTCTTACCGATTGAACTTTGCTATTTGTACACTTATTTTTGGCACGTTGTACGAAACTTGCACTGTTGTCAAGTGTCAATTGGATGGAAAAATAGCTTGAAATTTAAACTGTCCAGCCGGGTAATGACACGTGGCAAAGTGTAAACTAAAGTGTACACCATAGTGTACATGTAGCAAGGTTCTTACCAATTAAACTTTGTTATTTGTACACTGATTTTTGACACGTTTTCTGAAACTTGCATTGTTGTCAAGTGTTAACTGGATGGGAAAATTGTTTGAAATTTAAAATATCCAATAGAGTAATGTCACGTGGCCAACTGTAAACTAAAGTGTACACCATAATGTACACGTAGCAAGGTTCTTACCGATTGAACTTTGCTATTTGTACACTGATTTTTGACACATTTTTTGACAACTGCATTGTGGTCAAGTGTCAATTGGATGGGAAAACTATTTGAAATTTGAACTGTCCAATAGGGTAATGTCACGTGGCAATGTTTAGACTAAAGTGTACACCATAGTGTACATGTAGCAAGGCTCTTACCGATTGAACTTTGCTATTTGTAAACTTATTTTTTACACGTTTGAAACTTGCAGAGTTGTTAGGTGTCAGGCGGATGGGAAAACTGTTTGAAATTTAAACTGTCTAACAGGGTAATTTCACATGACAATGTGTAAACTAAAGTGTACACCATAGTGTACATGTAGCAAGGTTCTTACCGTTTGAACTTTACTATTCGTACACTGATTTTTAACCGTTTTTTGACAATTACATTGTTGTCAAGTGTCAATTCGATGGGAAAACTGTTTGAAATTTAAACTGTCCAACTGGGTAAAGACACGTGGCAAACTGTAAAGTAGAGTGTACACCATAGTGTACATGTTGTAAGGTTCTTACCGATTGAACTTTGCTATTTGTTCACTTATTTTTGACACGTTGTTTGAAACTTGCATTGTTGTCAAGGGTCAGTTGGACGGGAAAACTGTTTGAAATTTAAACCATCCAACAGGGTAATTTCACGTGGCAAAGTGTAAACTAAAGTGTACATCGTAGTGTACATGTAGTAAGGTTCTTACCGATTGAACTTTGCTATTTGTACACTGATTTTTGATACTTTCTTGACAATCGTATTGTTCTCAAGTGTCAATTGGTTGGAAAAACTATTTGAAATTTAAACTATCCAATAGGGTAATGGCACAAGGAAAAGTGTAAACTAAAGTGTACACAATAGTGTACATGTTGCAAGGTTCTTACCGATTTAACTTTGATATTTGTACTCTGATTTTTGACACGTTGTTAAACACTTGCATTGTTGTCAAGTCTCGATTGGATGGAAAAGCTGTTTGAAATTTAAATTGTCCAATAGGGTAATGACACGTGGCAAAGTGTAAACTAAAGTGCAGACCACAGTGTACATGACGCATGGTTTTACTGATTTAACTTTACTATTTGTGCACTAATTTTTGACACGTTGTTTGACACTTACATTGTTGTCAAGTGCCAATTGAACGAGAAAACTGTTTGAAATTTGAACCGACCAGCAGGGTAATGTTACATGACAAAGTGTAAACTAATGTATACACCATAGTGTACATGTAGCAAGGTTCTTACCGATTTAATTTTGCAATTTGTACACCGATTTTTGACACGTTGTTTGACACTTGCATTGTTGTTAAGTGTCAATTGGATGGGAAAACTATTTGAAATTTAAATTGTCCAACAGGGTAATGGCACGAGGCACATTGTAAACTAAAGTGTACACCATAGTGTACATGTTGCAAAGTTCATACCGATTTGACTTTACTATTTGTACCGCGATTTTTGACATGTTATTTGACACTTGTATTGTTGTCAAGTGTCAATTGGATGAGAAACCTATTTGAAATTCAAACTGTCCAACAGGGTAATGTCATGTGACAAATTGTAAGCCAAATTATGTATACCTTAGTGTACATATCGCAAGGTTCTTAACGATTAAACTTTGCTATTTGTACACTGATTCTTGACACGTTGTTTAAAACTTGCATTGTTGTCAAGTGTCAACTGGATGGGAAAATTATTTGAAATTTAAACTGTCCAACAGGGTAATATCACGTGAGAAATTGTAAATCAAAGTATGTACACCTTAGTGTACATGTCGCAAGGTTCTTAATGATTAAACTTTGCAATTTGTAAACAGATTTTCAACATGTTTTTTGATAATTGCATTGTGGTCAAGTGTTAATTGGATAGTAAAATAGTTTGAAATTTAAACTGTCCAGCACGGTAATGTCACGTGGCAAAGTGTAAACCAAAGTGTGTACACCTTAGTGTACATGTCGTGAGGTTCTTACTGATTGAACGTTGCTATTTGTACACTGATTTTTGACACGTTGTTTAACACTTGCATTATTATCAAGTGTCAATTGGATGGGAAAACTATTTGAAATTTGAACTTTCCAATAGGGTAATGTCACGTGGCTAAGTTTAAACTAATGTGTACACCATAGTGTACATGCAGCAAGACTCTTACCGATTGAAGTTTGCTATTTGTTAGGAGTGGGTGCGGTTTGGTTCGGTCCGATTATAAAAGGAACCGAATCGAATCGAATACCAACGAGAATTTTAGAAATGGAACCATTGGTTCCATTGTTAGCTATGGAACCAAACCGGAACCGGACCAATCGGTTCCGGTTTGGTTCGGTCCTGTTTTTTACATAAAGATGTCAAAATAAAATGTTTACTAATAAGAAATCTAAAGAAACTACCAATGTGATATTTTAAAAAAAATATAGAAGAACCGAACATATAATACAAAGATTAAAAGAAAACTAAGTATACAAATTTTAAAATAATATGCAAATAATAAAAGTTACTATTATCAAACAAATATTAACTCATATAAGCCGTCTAGTACTTCAATGATTAAACAAACTTTCCTCAAAATGAAAACAAAATAAAAGTGCTTGAAGAGTAAGTTATATCTTTTACTGAAAAAATGCCAACTGAAGGGTTCCTTCTTAACATTTTCTTGAGCCTTTAGGTAATCACAATTCAGTATTTTTCTCAATTATTTAATTAAAAAGTGACATATGAACTATATACATAAACATTCTTTTCATTTCCATATGTCACTGCCTTTTGCTTATGTTGTTATACTACAATTTTTTTTTTTAAATTTTGTTTTACTTTGAGGGAAGTTTCTTTTCACTTTAAGAGTAAGTCATATATATTACCAATTTGGTTTCGGGACAAATTGAAGAGTAAGTCTTATATTTTACCAAAAAAGAAAAAAATGCCCACTAAAAAAAATTCTATGAGAACTGTTTGGTTCCCGTACTAGAACCAAGAACCGGATCGGAACCGATCGATTCTTAATAATTTGTCCCGAAACCAAACTATTTTTTAGTAGAACCGGAACCTAACCGGCCTGTTCTAAACGATTCCGGTCCGATTCCACCGGTTCCGCGAAAAAATGTCCACTCCTACTATTTGTTCACTTATTTTTGACACGTTGTTTGAAACTTGCATTGTTGTCAAGGGTTAGTTGGACGGGAAAACTGTTTGAAATTTAAACCGTCCAACAGGGTAATTTCACGTGGGAAAGTGTAAATTAAAGTGTACACTATAGTATACATGTAGTAAGGTTCTTACCGATTGAACTTCGCTATTTGTACACTAATTTATACATGTAGTAAGGTTCTTACCGATTGAACTTCGCTATTTGTACACTAATTTTTGACACTTTTTTGACAATCGGAATGTTCTCAAGTGTCAATTGGTTGGGCAAACTGTTTGAAATTTAATTTATCCAACAGGGTAATGGCACGAGGAAAAGTGTACACTAAAGTGCACATCATAGTGTACATGTTGCAAGGTTCTTACCGATTTAACTTTACTATTTGTACTCTAATTTTTGACACGTTGTTAGACACTTGCATTGTTGTCAAGTCTCAATTGGATGGGAAAACTGTTTGAAATATAAATTGTCCAATAGGGTAATGACACGTGGCAAAGTGTAAACTAAATTGCACACCATAGTGTACATGACGCATGGTTCTTACCGATTTACCTTTACTATTTGTGCACTAATTTTTGACACATTGTTTGACACTTGCATTGTTGTCAAGTTTCAATTGGACAGGAAACTTGTTTGAGATTTAAACTGTCCAATAGGGTAATGTCACGTGACAAATTGTAAGCCAAATTATGTATACCTTGGTGTACATGTCGCAAGGTTCTTAACGATTAAATTTTGCTATTTGTACACTGATTCTTGACACGTTGTTTGAAACTTGCATTGTTGTCAAGTGTCAATTGGAGGGGAAAACTATTTGAAATTTAAACCGTCCAACAGGGTAATGTCATGTGGCAAATTGTAAATCAAATTATATACACCTTAGTGTACATGTCGCAAGGTTTTTAACGATTAAACTTTGCAATTTGTAAACAAATTTTTGACATGTTTTTTGACAATTGCATTGTGGTCAAGTGTCAATTGGATGGGAAAATAGTTTGAAATTTAAACTGTCTAGCAAGGTAATGTCACGTGGCAAAGTGTAAACCAAAGTGTATACACCTTAGTGTACATGTCGCAAGGTTCTTACCAATTGAACTTTGCTATTTGTACACTAATTTTTGACACGTTGTTTGACACTTGTATTATTGTCAAATGTCAATTGGAAGGAAAAACTATTTGAGATTTGAACTATCTAACAAGGTAATGACACATGATAAAGTGTAAACTAAAGTGCACACCATATTGCACATGTAGCAAGGTTCTTAATGATTCAACTTTGCTATTTGTACACTGATTTTTGACACGTTGTTTGACACTTGCATTGTTGTCAAGTGTCAATTGGATGGAAAAACTGTTTGAAATTTAAACTGTCCAGCAGGGTAATGTCACGTGGCCAGGTGTAAACTAAAGTCTACACCATAGTGTACATGTAGCAAGGTTCTTACCGATTTAACTTTGCTATTTGTACACTGATTTTTTATACGTTGTTTGAAACTTGCATTGTTGTCAAGTGTCAATTGGATGGGAAAACTGTTTGAAATTAAAACTGTCCAATTGGGTAATGTCGCTGGTAACTTGTAAACTAAAGTGTACATATAGCAAGGCTCTTACTGATTGAACTTTGCCATTTGTACACGTATTTTTGGCACGTTGTTTGAAACTTGCATTGTTGTCAAGTGTTAATTGGCCGGAAAATGATTTGAAACTTCAGCTATCTAGTAGGGTAATGTCATGTGGAAAAGTGTAAACCAATCTGTGTACACCGTAGTATAAATGTCGCAAGGTTCTTACCGATAGAACTTTACTATTTGTACACTGATTTTTGACATGTTGTTTGACACTTGCATTGTTTTCAAGTGTCAATTGGATGGGAAAACTATTTGAAATTTGAACTGTCCGACAGGGTAATATCATGTGACAAAGTGTAAACTAATGTGTACACCATAGTGTACATGTAGCAAGACTCTTACCGATCGAACTTTGCCATTTGTACACTTATTTTTGACATGTTGTTTGAAACTTGCATTGTTGTCAAGTGTCAATTGGATGGGAAAACTATTTGAAATTTAAACTGTCCAACTGGGTAATGTCACGTGGTAGCGTGTAAACAAAAGTGTACACAATAGTGTACACGTTGCAAGGTCCTTACCGATTTAACTTTGCTATTTGTACACTGATTTTTGACACGTTGTTTGACACTTGCATTGTTGTCAAGTGTCAATTGGATGGGAAAACAGTTTGAAATTTA
The DNA here is from genome assembly GCF_002742605.1 of Olea europaea var. sylvestris. Taxonomy (NCBI): domain Eukaryota; kingdom Viridiplantae; phylum Streptophyta; class Magnoliopsida; order Lamiales; family Oleaceae; genus Olea; species Olea europaea. The sequence continues at coordinate 24,609,710 of NC_036239.1, forward strand.
AACTGTCCAGCAGGATAATGTCATCTGGCCAAGTATAAACCAAAGTGTGTGCACCTTAGTGTACATGTCGCAAAGTTCTTACCGATTGAACTTTGTTATTTGTACACTGATTTTTGACACGTTGTTTAACACTTGCATTGTTGTCAAGTGTCAATTGGATGGGAAAACTATTTGAAATTTGAACTATCCGATAGGGTAATATCTTGTAGCAAAGTGTACACCAAAGTGTACATATAGTAAGGCTCTTACCGATTGAACTTTGCTATTTGTACACTTATTTTTGACACATTGTTTGAAACTTGTATCGTTGTCAAGTGTCAATTGGATGGAAAAACTATTTGAAATTTGAACTGTCCAACAGGGTAATGTCACGTGGCAAAGTATAAACTAATGTGTACACCATAGTACATGTAGCAAGGCTCTTACCGATTGAACTTTGCTATTTGTACACTTATTTTCAACTTGTTGTTTGAAACTTGCATTGTTGTCAAGTGTCAATTGGATGGAAAAACTGTTTGAAATTTAAACTGTCTAACTGGGTAATGTCACGTGGTAACGTGTAAACAAAAGTGTACACAATAGTGTATACACTTTAGGGTCCTTACCGATTTAACTTGGCTATTTGTACACTGATTTTTTACACGTTGTTTGACACTTGCATTGTTGTCAAGTGTCAATTGGACGGGAAAACTATTTGAAATTTGAACTGTCTGACAGGGTAATATCATGTGGCAAAGTGTAAACTAAAGTGTACACTAGAGTGTACATATAGTAAGGCTCTTACCGATTGAACTTTGCTATTTGTATACTTATTTTCGACACGATGTTTGAAACTTGCATTGTTTTCAAGTGTCAATTGGATGGGAAAACTATTTGAAATTTAAATTGTCCAACTGGGTATTGTCCCGTGGTAACATGTTATCTAAAGTGTACACCGTAGTGTACATGTAGCAAGGTCCTTATCGATTTAACTTTGCTATTTGTATACTAATTTTTGACGCGTTGTTTGACACTTGTATTGTTGTCAATTTCAATTGGATTGGAAAATTGTTTGAAATTTAAATTGTTCAGCAGGGTAATGTCACGTGTCAAAGTGTAAACCAAAGTGTGTACACCTTACTGTACGGTCGCAAGGTTCTTACTGATTGAACTTTGCTATTTGTACACTGATTTTTGACAAGTTATTTGACACTTGGATTGTTGTCAAGTGTCAATTGGATGAGAAAATTATTTGAAATTTGAACTGTCCGACAGGGTAATGTCACATGGCAAAGTGTAAACTAAAGTGTACACCATAGTGAACATGTAACAAGGCTCTTACCGATTGATCTTTACTATTTGTACACTTATTTTTGAAAAGTTGTTTGAAACTTGCATTGTTGTCAAGTGTCAATTGGATAGTAAAACTATTTGGAATTTGGACTATCCAATAGGGTAATGTCACGTGGTAAAGTGTATACTAAAGTGTACATCATAGTGTACATGTAGCAAGGTTCTTACCGATTGAAATTTGCTATTTGTACGCTAATTTATGGCACGTTTTCTGAAACTTGCATTGTTGTCAAATGTAAATTGGATGGAAAAACTATTGGAAATTTAAACTATCCAAAAGGATAATGTCATGTGGCAAAGTGTAAACTAAAGTGTACACCACAGTGTACATGTAGCAAGGTTCTTACCGATTGAACTTTGCTATTAGTACACTGATTTTTGACACGTTGTTTGACACTTACATTGTTGTCAAGTGTCAATTGGACGGGAAAACTATTTGAAATTTTAACTGTCCAGCAGGGCAATGTCACGTGGGAAAGTGTAAACTAAAGTTGTACACCTTAATGTACATGTTGCAAGGTTCTTACCGATTGAACATTGTTATTTGTACACTGATTTTTAACACGTTGTTTGACACTTGCATTGTTGTTAAGTGTCAATTGGCTGGGAAAACTATTTGAAATTTGGATTGTCCTATAGGGTAATGTCACGTGGAAAAGTATAAACTAAAGTGTACACCTTAGTGTACACGTAGCAAAGCTCTTACCGATTGAACTTTGCTATTTGTACACTTATTTTTGACACGTTGTTTGAAACTTGCATTGTTGTCAAGTGTCAATTGGGTGGGGAAATTGTTTGAAATTTAGACTGTCCAACAGGGTAATGTCACATGGGAAAGTGTAAACTAAAGTGTACACTATAGTGTACTTGTAGCAAGGTTCTTACTGATTGAACTTTGCTATTTATACACTGATTTATGACAAGTTTCCTGAAACTTGCATTGCTGTCAAATGTTAATTGGATTGGAAAACTATTGGAAATTTAAAATATCCAAAAGTTAATGTCACATGACCAAGTGTAAACTAAAGTGTACACCACAGTGTACATGTAGCAAAGTTTTTACCGATTGAACTTTGCTATTTGCACATTGATTTTTGACACATTTTTTGACAATTGCATTGCATTCAAGTGTCAATTAGATGGGAAAACTATTTAAAATTTGAACTGTCCAACAGGGCAATGTCACGTGGCAAAGTGTAAACTAAAGTGTACACCATAGTGTACATGTAGCAAAGCTCTTACCGATTGAACTTTGCTATTTGTACACTTATTTTTGACACGTTGTTTGAAACTTGCATTGTTGTCGAGTGCTAATTGGATGGGAAAACTATTTAAAATTTAGACTATCCAACAGGGTAATGTCTTGTGGTAAACTATAAACTAAAGTGTACACCATAGTGTACATGTAGCAAGGTTCTTATCGATTGAACTTTGCTATTTGTACACAGCTTTTTCACACGTTATCTGAAACTTTCATTGTTGTTAAGTGTCAATTGGATGGAAAAAGCGTTTGAAATTTAAACTATCCAAAAGGGCAATGTCACGTGGCCAAGTGTAAACTAAAGTCTACACCACAGTGTACATGTAGCAAGGTTTTTACCGATTGAACTTTTCTATTTGTACACTGATTTTTAACACATTTTTTGACAACTGCATTATGGTCAAACGTCAAATGGATGGGAAAACTATTTGAAATTTAAACTGTACAAAAGGGCAATGTCACGTGGGAAAGTGTAACCTAAAGTGTACACCATAGTGTACATGTAGCAAGGCTCTTACCGATTGAACTTTGCTATCTGTACACTTATTTTTGACACGTTGTTTCGAACTTACATTGTTATCAAGTGTCAATTGAATGGGAAAACTGTTTGAAATTTAAACTGTCCAATAGGGTAATGTGACATGGCAAAGTGTAAACTAAAGTGTACACCATAGTGTGCATGTAGCAAGGTTCTTACTGATTGAACTTTGCTATTTGTACACTGATTTTTGACATTTCTTTGACAATTGCATTGTGGTCAAGTGTCAATTGGATGAGAAAACTATTTGAAATTTAAATTGTCCAGCATGTTAATGTCATGTGGAAAAGTGTAAACTAAAGTCTACACCATAGTGTACATGTAGCAAGGTTCTTACCGATTTAACTTTGCTATTTGCACACTGATTTTTGAAACGTTGTTTGACACTTGCATTTTTGTCAAGTGTTAATTGGACGGAAAAATTGTTTGAAATTTAAACTGTCCAACAGTGTAATGTCACATGACAAAGTGTAAACTAAAGTATGTACACCTTAGTGTTCATGTCGCAAGGTTCTTAACGATTAAACTTTACTATTTGTACTCTGATTCTTTACACGTGTTTGACACTTGTATAGTTGTTAAGTGTCAATTGGATGGGAAAACTATTTGAAATTTGAACTATTCGACAGGGTAATGTCACGTGGCAAAGTGTAAACTAAAGTGTACACCATAGTGTATATGTAGCAAGGTTCTTATCGATTGAACTTCGCTATTTGTACATTAATTTTTGACACGTTGTTTTGCACTTGCATTGTTTTCAAGTGTCAATTAAATGGGAAAAATACTTGAAATTTAAACTGTCCAACAGGGTAATGTCACGTGGTAAAGTGTAAACCAAAGTATGTACACCTTAGTGTTCATGTCGCAAGGTTCTTAACTATTAAACTTTGTAATTTGTACACTGATTCTTGACACGTTGTTTGACACTTACATTGTTGTCAAGTGTCAAGTGGATGGGAAAACTATTTGAAATTTGAACTGTTCGACACTGTAATGTCACGTGACAAAGTGTAAACTAAAGTATACACCATAGTGTAAATGTTGCAAGGCTCTTACCGTTGAACTTTGCTATTTGTACACTTATTTTTGACAAGTTGTTTGAAACTTGTATTATTGTCAGGTGTCAATTGGATGGAAAAACTGTTTGAAATTTTAACTGTCCAGCAGGGTAGTGTCAAACTAAAGTGTACACCATAGTGTACATGTAACAATGTTCTTGCCGATTGAACTTTGCTTTTTGTACACTGATTTTTGACACTTTTTTGACAATTGCATTGTTGTTAAGTGTCAATTGGATGGGAAAACTCTCTGAAATTTAAACTGTCGACAAGGTACGTGGCAAAGTGTAAACTAAAGTACACAACATAGTCTACATGTCGTAAGGTTCTTAATGATTGACTTTTGCTATTTGTATACAGATTTTCGACATGTTGTTTGACGCTTGCATTATTGTCAAGTGTCAATTGGATGGGAAAATTGTTTAAAATTTGAACTGTCCAATAGGGTAATGACACTTGGTGAAGTGCAAACTAAAGTATACACCGTAATGTACATGTAGCAAGGTTCTTACCAATTGAACTTTGCTCTTTGTACACTGATTTTTGACACATTTTTTGAAAATTGTATTGTTGTCAAGTGTCAAATAGATGGGAAAACCCTTTGAAATTTAAACTGTCAAACAGGGTACGTGGCAAAGTGTAAACTAAAGTGTACACCGTGGTGTACATGTCGAAAGATTCTTATCGATTGAACTTTCCAATTCGTGCACTGATTTTTGACGCGTTATTTGACACTTGTTTTGTTGTCAAGTGTCAATTGGACGGAAAACCCATTTCCAATTTAAATTGTCCAACTAGGTAATGTCACGTGGCAAAGTGTAAACTAAAGTGTAGACCACAGTGCACAAGTCGCAAGGTTCTTACCAATTGAACGTTGCTATCCGTACACTGATTTTTGACACGTTGTTTGACACTTGCATTATTTTCAAGTGTCAATTAGATGAGAAAACAATTTGAAATTTAAACTGTCCAACAGGGCAATGACACTTGGGAAAGTGTAAATTAAAGTGTACACCATAGTGTACATGTAGCAAGGTTCTTACCAATTGAACTTTGCTATTTGTACACTGATTTTTGACACGTTGTTTGACACTTGTAATGTTGTCAAGTGTCATTCGGACGGGAAAATTGTTTCAAATTTAAACTGTCCAGCAACGTAAAGTCACGTGGCAAGGTGAAAACTAAACTCTGTACACCATAGTGTACATGTCGTAAGGTTCTTACCGATTGAACTTTCCTATCTGTACACTGATTTTTGACACGTTATTTGACACTTGCATTATTGTCAAGTGTCAATTGGACGAAGAAACTGTTTCAAATTTAAACTATCCAACAGGGTAATGTCACGTGGCAAAGTGTAAACTAAAGTGTAGACCATAGTGTACATGTCGCAAGGTTCTTACCGACTGAACGTTGCTATTTGTACACTAATTCTTGATACGTTGTTTGACAGTCGCACTATTGTCAAGTGTCAATTGTATGGGAAAATTGTTTGAAATTTGAACTGTTTAATAGGGTAATAGCATGTGACAAAGTGTAAACTAAAGTGTACACCATGGTGTACATATCGCAATGTTCTTACCGATTGAACTTTGCTATTTGTGCATAGATTTTCGACACGTTGTTTGACACTGTATTGTTGTCAAGTGTCAATTGGATGGAAAATTGTTTGAAATTTAAACTATCTAGCAGGGTCCGTGGCAAAGTGTAAACTAAAGTGTACACCATAGTGTACTGTAGCAAGATCTGTACCGATTGAACTTTGCTATTTGTACACTAATTTTTTACAAGTTGTTTGACACTTGCATTGTTGTGAAGTGTCAATTGGATGGGTAAACCGTTTGAAATTTAAATTGTCTAACAGGGTAATGACACGTGGCAAAGTGTGTACACCATAATATACAAGTAGCAAGGTTCTTACGGATTGAACATTGCTATTTGTACACTTATTTTCGTTACGTTGTTTGACACTTGCATTGATGTCAAGTGTCAATTGGATGAAAAAATTGTTGAAATTTTAGCTGTTCAACAGGGTAATGTGACGTGGGAAATTGTAAACTAAAGTCTACACCATAGTGTACATGTCTCTAGGTTCTTACCGATTGAACTTAGCTCTTTTTACACTGATTTTTAACACATTGTTTGACACTTTCATTGTTGTCAAGTGTCAATTGGATGGCTGTCTAACAAGGCAATGTCACGTGGCAAAGTGTAAAATAAAGTGTACACCATAGTCTACATGTAGCAAGGTCCTTATCGATTGAACTTTGCTATTTGTACACTGATTTTCGACACGCTATTTGACACTTGCATTGTTGTCAAGTGTCAATTGGATTTGAAAACTGTTTGAAATTTAAATTGTCCAACAGGATAATGACACGTGGCAAAATGTAAAGTATACACTACATTGTACATGTGGCAGAGTTCTTACTGATTGAACTTTGCTATTTGTACGCTGATTTTCAATGCGTTGTTTAACACTTGCATTGTTATCAAGTGCCAATTGGATGGAAAAACTGTTTGAAATTTAAATTGTCCAACAGGGTACGTGGCAAAGTGTAAACTAAAGTGCACACCATAGTACATATGTCACAAGGTTCTTACTGATTAAACTTTGCTAATTGTACATAGATTTTCAACACGTTGTTTGGAGCTTGCATTATTTTCAATTGGATGGGAAACTATTTGAAATTTAAACTGTCGAACGGGGTACGTGGCAAAGTGTAAACTAAAGTGCACACCATAGTGCACATGTCGCAAGGTTCTTACTGATTGAACTTTGCTATTTGTACAAAGATTTTCGAAAGGTTGTTTTACACATGTATTGTTGTCAAGTGTCAATTGGATAGAGAAATTGTTTGTAATTTAAACTGTCCAATAGTGTAATGACACTTCGCAATGTGTAAACTAAAGTGTACACCATAGCGTATATGTAGCAAGGTCCTTACCGATTGAACTTTGCTATTTGTACACTGGTTTTCGACATGTTATTTGACACTTATATTGTTGTCAAGTGTCAATTGGATGGGAAAATTGTTTGAAATTTAAACTGTCCAACAGGGTAATGACACGTGGTGAAGTGTAAATTAAAGTGTACACTAAAGTGTACGTGTAGCAAGGTTCTTACTAATTGAACTTTGCTATTTGTACACTAATTTTTGACACGTTGTTTGACACTTGCTATGCTGTCAAGTGTCAATTGGATGGGAAAATTGTTTGAAATTTAAACTGTCCAGCAGCGTAAAGTCACGTGGCAAGGTGAAAACTAAATTGTGTGCATCATTGTGTACATGTCGCAAGGTTCTTACCGATTGAACTTTTCTATTTGTACACTGATTTTTGACACGATGTTTGACACTTGCACTGTTGACAAGTGTCAATTGGATGGAAAAACTGTTTGCAATTGAAACTGTCCAATAGGGTAATGTCACGTAGCAAAATGTAAACCAAAGTGTAGACCATAGTGCACATGTCGCAAGGTTCTTACCGATTGAACCTTGCTATCTGTACACTGATTTTTGACACTTTGTTTGACACTTGCATTGTTTTCAAGTGTGAATTGGCTGGGAAAACTATTTGATATTTAAACTGTCCAACAAATTAATGTCACGTGCCAAAGTGTAAACAAAAGTGTACACCATAGTGTACATGTCGTAAGGTTCTTACCAATTGAAATTTCCTATTTGTATACTAATTTTTGACATGTTGTTCGACTTTGGTATTATTCTCAAGTGTCAATTGGATGGGAAGATTGTTTGAAATTTAAACTGTCAAACAGAGTAATGGCACGTGGCAAAGTGTAAACTAAAGTGTACACCATAGTGTACATGTCGCTAAGTTCTTACCGATTTAACTTTACTATTTGTACACTGATTTTTGATACGTTGTTTGACACTTGTATTGTTGTCAAGTGTCAATTGGATGGAAAAATTGTTTGAAATTTAAACTGTCAAATAGGGTATGTGGCAAAGTGTAAACTAAAATGGACACCATAGTGTACATGTAGCAAGGTCTTTTCCGATTGAACTTTGCTATTTGTACACTGATTTTTAACACGATTTTTGACGCTTGCATTGTTGTCACGTGTTAATTGGATGAAAAAATTGTTTGCAATTTAAACTGTCCAATAGGATAATGTCACGTGGCAAAGTTTAAACTAAAGAGTAGACAATAGTGGACATGTCACAAGGTTCTTACCGATTGAACGTTGCTATCTGTACACTAATTTTTGACACGTTGTTTGACACTTGCATTGTTGTCAACTATGAATTGGATGGAAAAACTGTTTGAAATTTAAACTGTCCAACAGATTAGTGTCACGTGCCAAAGTGTAAACAAAAGTGTACACCATTGTGTACATGTCGCAAGGTTCTTACCGATTAAAATTTTCTATTTGAACACTGATTTTTGACACATTGTTTGACACTTAAATTGTTGTCAAGTGTCAGTTGGATGGGAAAAGTGTTTCAAATTTAAACTGTCCAAGAGGGCAATGTCACGTGACAAAGTGTAAACTAAAGTGTACACAATAGTATACATGTCGCATGGTTCATACCGATTGAATTTTCCTATTTGCACATTGATTTTTGACACGTTGTTTGACACTTGCATTGTTGTCAAGTGTCAATTAAATGGGAAAACTACTTGAAATATAAATTGTCTAACAAGGAAATGTCACGTGGCAAAGTGTAAACTAAAGTGTACACCATAGTGTACATGTAGCAAGGTCCTTATCGATTGAACTTTGCTATTTGTACACTGATTTTCGACACGCTTTTGACACTTACAATGTTGTCAAGTGTCAATTGGTCTTGAAAACTATTTGAAATTTAAATTGTCTTACAGGATAATGTCATGTGGCAAAGTGTAAATTAAAGTGTACACCAAAGTGTACATGTGGCAGAAATCTTATTGATTGGACTTTGCTATTTGTACACTGATTTTCGATGCGTTGTTTGACACTTGCATTGTTATCAAGTGTCAATTGGATGGGAAAACTGTTTGAAATTTAAACTGTCCAATAGGGTACGTGGAAAAGTGTAAACTAAAGTGCACACCATAGTGCACATGTCGTAAGGTTCTTGCTGATTAAACTTTGCTAATTATACATAGATTTTCGACACGTTGTTTGAAGCTTGCATTGTTGTCAAGTGTCAATTGGATAGGAAAATTGTTTGAAATTTAAACTATCCAATAGGGTGATGACACATGGCATAGTGCAAATTAAAGTGTACACCATAGCGTATATGTAGCAAGGTCCTTACCGATTGAACTTTGCTATTTGTACACCGATTTTTGACACGTTGTTTGACACTAGCATTTTTGTCAAGTGTTAATTGGATGGGAAAATTGTTTGAAATTTAAACTATCCAACAGGGTAATGACACGTGATGAAGTGTAAATTAAAGTTTACACCATAGTGTACATGTAGCAAGGTTCTTACCAACTGAACTTCGTTATTTGTACACTGATTTTTGACCCGTTGTTTGAAACTTACATTCTTGTCAAGTGTCAATTGGATGGAAAAGCTGTTTGAAATTTAAACTGTCCTGCAGCGTAAAGTCACGTGGTGAAGTGTAAATTAAAGTGTACATCATAGTGTAAAAGTAGCAAGGTTCTTACCAATTGAACTTTGCTAGTTGTACACTGATTTGTCGCACGTTGTTTGACACTTGCATTGTTGTCGAGTGTTAATTGGATGGGAAGACTGTTTGAAATTTAAACTGTCCAATAGGGTGATGACGCGTGGCAAAGTGTAAACTAAAGTGTACACCATAGCGTACATGTAGCAAGGTCCTTACCGATTGAACTTTCCTTTTTGTACATTGATTTTTGACACATTGTTTGACACTTGCATTGTTGTCAAGTGTTAATTGGATGGGAAAACTATTTGAAATTTAAACTGTCTAACAAGGCAATGTCACGTGGTAAGGTGTAAACTAAAGTGTACACCGTAGTGTACATGTAGCAAGGTCCTTATCGATTAAACTTTGCTATTTGTACACTGATTTTTGACACGCTTTTTGACACTTGCATTGTTGTCAAGTGTCAATTGGATTTGAAAACTGTTTGAAATTTAAATTGTCCAACAGGGGAATGTCGTGTGGCAAAGTGTAACTAAAGTTTACACCACGGTGTACATGTGGCAAGGTTCTTACCGATTGAACTTTGCTATTTGTACGCTGATTTTTGACGCGTTGTTTGACACTTGCATTGTTGTCAGGTGTTAATTGGATGGTGAAACTGTATGAAATTTAAACTGTCCAACAGAGTACGTGGCAAAGTGTAAACTAAAGTGCACACAATAGTGCACATGTCGCAAGGTTCTTACTGATTGAACTTTGCTATTTGTACACAGATTTTTGACATGTTGTTTAACACTTGCATTGTTGTCAAGTGTCAATTGGATGGGAAAATTGTTTGAAATTTAAACCGTCCAATAGGGTAATGATACGTGGCAAAGTGTAAACTAAAGTATACACCATAGCGTACTTGTAGCAAGGCCCTTACCAATTGAACTTTGTTATTGGTACACTAATTTTTGACACGTTGTTTGACACTTGCAATGTCGTCAAGTGTCAATTGGATGGGGAAATTGTTTGAAATTTAAACTGTCCAGTAGCGCAAAGTCACGTGGCAAGGTGGAAACTAAATTGTGTACACCATAGTGTACATGTCGAAGGTTCTTACCGATTGAACTTTCCTATTTGTACATTAATTTTTGACACGATGGTTGACACTTGCATTGTTGTCAAGTGTCAATTGGATGGAAAAAATACTTGCAATTTAAATTGTCCAATAGGATAATGTCACATGGCAAAGTGTAAACTGAAGTGTAGATCATAGTGCACATGTCGCAAGGTTGTTATCGATTGAACGTTGCTATCTGTACACTGATTTTTGACACGTTGTTTGATCCTTACAATGTTGTCAAGTGTGAATTGGATGGGAAAACTATTTGAAATTTAAACTGTCCAACAGATTAATGTTACGTGCTAAAGTGTAAACCAAAGTGTACACCATAGTGAACATATCATAAGGTTCTTACCGATTGAAATTTATTATTTGTACACTGATTTTTGACACGTTGTTTGACTCTTGTATTATTGTCAAGTGTCAAATAGATGGGAAAACTGTTTGAAATTTCAACTGTCCAACAGGGTAATGGCACGTGGCAAAGTGTAAACTAAAGTGTACACCATAGTGTACATGTGGTAAGGTTCTTACCGATTGAACTTTGCTATTTGTACACAGACTTTCGACATGTTTTTTGACACTTGAACTGTTGTCAAGTGTCAATTGGATGGAAAAATTATTTGAAATTTAAACTGTCTAACACGGCAAGTGGCAAAGTGTAAACTAAAGTGTACGTCATAGTGTACATGCATTAAGGTTTTTACCGATTGAACTTTGCTATTTGTACACTAATTTTTGACAAGTTGTTTTAAAGTTGCTTGTTGTCAAGTGTCAATTGAATGGAAAAACTGTTTGAAATTTAAATAGTCTAGCAGGGTAATGACACGTGGAAAAGTTTAAACTAAAGTGTACACGATAATGTACATGTAGCAAGGTTCTTACCGATTGAACCTTGTTATTTGTACACTGATTTTTGACACGTTGTTTAACACTTGCATTGTTGTCAAGTGTCAATTGGATTAAAGTTTTAAAAATTTAAACTGTCCAACAGGGTAATGTCACATGGAAAATTGTAAACTAAAATCTACACCATAGTGTACATGTCACAAGGTTCTTAACTATTGAACTTAGCTCTTTGTACACTGATTTTTCACACGTCGTTTGACACTTGCATTATTGTCAAGTGTCAGTTGGATGGGATAATTGTTTGAAATTTAAATTGTCCAACCGAGTAATGTCACTTGGCAAAGTGTAAACTAAAGTATACACCATAGTGTACATGTCGTATGGTTCTTACCGATTGAACTTTCCTATTTACACATTGATTTTTGACTCGTTGTTTGACACTTGCATTTTTGTCAAGTGTCAATTGGATGGGAAAACTGCTTGAAATTTAAACAGTCTAACAAGGCAATGTCACGTGGCAAAGAGTAAACTAAAATATGCACCATAGTGTACATGTAGGAAGGTCCTTATCGATTGAACTTTGCTATTTGTATACTAATTTTTGACACGCTGTTTGACACTTGCATTGTTGTCAAGTGTCAATTGGATTTGAAAATTGTTTGAAATTTAAATTGTCCAACAGGGTAATGTCACGTGGCAAAATGTAAACTAAAGTGTACACCATAGTGTACATGTGGTAGGATTCTTACCGATTGAACTTTGCTATCTATATGCTGATTTTCGACGCGTTGTTCGACACTTGTATTATTGTTAAGTGTCAATTGGATGGAAAACTGTTTGAAATTTAAACTGTCCAGCAAGGTACGCGGTGAAGTGTAAATTAAAGTGTACATCATAATGTACATGTCGCAAGGTTCTTACCAATTGAACTTTGCTATTCGTCCATAGATTTTCGACACGTTGTTTGACACTTGCATTGTTATCAAGTGTCAATTGGATGGGAAAATTGTTTGAAATTTAAACTACGTGGCATTGTGTAAACTAAAGTGTACACCATAGTGTATATGTAGCAAGGTCCTTACCGATTGAAATTTTCTATTTGTACACTGATTTTTGACACGTTGTTTGACACTTGCACTATTGTCAAGTGTCAATTGGATGGAAAAACTGTTTGAAATTTAAACTGTCCAATAGGATAATGACACGTGCCAAAGTGTAAACTAAAGTGCACACCATAGTGTACACGTGGCAAGGTTCTTACCGATTTAACTATGCTATTTGTGCACTGATTTTTGACACATTGTTTGACACTTTCATTGTTGTCAAGTGTTAATTAGATGGGAAAATTGTTTGAAATCTAACCTATCCAACAAGGTAATGTCATGTGGCAAAGTGTAAATTAAAGTGTACACCATAGTATACATGTCACAAGGTTCTCTGTGATTGAAGTTTGCTATTTGTACACTGATTCAAGAGATATTGTTTGACACTTGTATTGTTGTCAAGTGTCAATTGGATGGGACAACTATTTGAAACTTAAACTGTCCAACAGGGTAATGTCACATGGAAATTTGTAAACTAAAGTGTATACCATAGTGTACATGTAGGAAGTTTCTTATCGATTGAACTTTGTTATTTGTATACTGATTTTTGACACGCTATTTGACACTTGCATTGTTGTCAAGTGTCAATTGGATTTGAAAATTGTTTGAAATTTAAATTGTCCAACAGGGTAATGTCACGTGGCAAAATGTAAACTAAAGTGTACACCACAGTGTACATGTGGCAGGGTTCTTACCGATTGAACTTTGCTATCTGTATGCTGATTTTTGATGCGTTGTGCGACACTTGTATTATTGTTAAGTGTCAATTGGATGGGAAAACTGTTTGAAATTTAAACTGTCCAGCAAGGTACGTGGCGAAGTGTAAACAAACGTGCACACCATAGTGCACATGTCGCAAGGTTCTTATTGATTGAACTTTACTATTTGTACACAGATTTTCGATACGTTGTTTGACACTTGCATTGTTATCAAGTGTCAATTGGATGTGAATATTGCTTGAAATTTAAACTGTCTAACATGGCATGTGGCATAGTGTAAATTAAAGTGTACACCATAGTGTATATGTAGCAAGGTCCTTATCGATTGAAATTTTCTATTTGTACACTGATTTTTGACACGTTGGTTGACACTTGCATTGTTGTTAAGTGTCAATTGGATGGAAAAACTGTTTGAAATTAAAACTGTCCAATAGGATAATGACACGTGCCAAAGTGTAAACTAAAGTGCACACCATAGTGTACACGTGGCAAGGTTCTTACCGATTTAACTATGCTGTTTGTGCACTGATTTTTGACACGTTGTTTGACACTTTCATTGTTGTCAAGTGTTAATTAGATAGGAAAACTGTTTGAAATTTAACCTATCCAGCAGGGTAATGTCATGTGGAAAAGTGTAAACTAAAGTGTACACCATAGTATACATTTCACAAGGTTCTCTGTGATTGAAGTTTGCTATTTGAACACTGATTCAAGACACATTGTTTGACACTTGTATTGTTGTCAAGTGTCAATTGGATGGGACAACTATTTGAAACTTAAACTGTCCAACAGGGTAATGTTACATGGAAAATTGTAAACTAAAGTATATACCATAGTGTACATGTCGCAAGGTTCACACCGATTAAAGTTTGCTATTTGCACACTGATTTTCGACACGTTGTTTGACTCTTGCATTGTTGTCAAGTGTGAATTGGATAGGAAAGCTATTTGAAATTTAACTTATCCAGTAGGTAAAGTCATGTGGCAAAGTGTAAACTAAAGTGTACACCACAGTGTGCATGTCGCAAGGTTCTCATCGATTGAAGTTTACTATTTGAACACTGATTTTTAGCACGTTGTTTGACACTTGTATTATTGTCAAATGTCAATTGGATGGGACAACAATTTGAAATTCAAACTGTCCAACAGAGTAATGTCACGTGGCAAAGTGTAAACTAATGTGTACACCATAGTGTACATGTCTCAAGGTTCTCACCAATTGAAGTTTGCTATTCGTACACTAATTTTTGACACGTTGTTCGACACTTGCATTGTTATCAAGTGTTATTCGGATGGGAAAACCATTTGAAATTTAAACTGTCCAACAGGGTAATGTCACGTGGTAAAGTGTAAACTAAAGTGTACACTATAGTGTACATATCGCAAAGTTCTTACTGGTTGAACTTTCCTATTTGTACACTGATTTTTGACACATTGTTTGACTCTTGCATTGTTGTCAAGTGTCAATTGGATGGGAAAACTTTTTGAAATTGAAACTGTCCAACAGTGTAACGACACGTGGCAAAATATAAACTAAAGTGTACACCGTAGTGTACATATCGCAAGGTTCTTACTGGTTGAACTTTCCTATTTGTACATTGATTTTTGACAAGCTGTTTGACTCTTGCATTATTGTCAAGTGTCAATTGGATGGAAAAACTATTTGAAATTTAACTCATCCAATAGGATAATGTTACGTGGCAAAGTGTAAACTAAAGTGTACACCATAGTGTACATGTGGCAAGGTTCTAATCGATTGAACTTTGCTATTTGTACACTGATTTTTGACACGTTGTTTGACACTTGCATTGTTTTCAAGTGTCAATTGGATGGAAAAACCGTTTGAAATTTAAACTGTCCAACAGGGTAATGACACGTGGCAAAGTATAAACTAAAGTGCACACCATAGTGTACATGTTGCAAGGTTTTTACCAATTTAACTTTGCTATTTGTACACTGATTTTTGACACTTTGTTTGGCACTTGCAATTTTGTCAAGTGTCAATTGGATGGGAAAATTATTTGAAATTTAACCTATCCAACAGGATAATGTCATGTTGCAAAGTGTAAACTAAAGTGTACACCATAGTGTACATGTCGGAACGTTCTCCCCGATTGAAGTTTGCTATTTGTACACTGATTTTTGACACGTTGTTTAACACTCGTATTTTGGTCAAGTGTCAATTGGATGGGACAACTATTTGAAACTTAAACTGTCCAACAGGGTAATGTCATGTGACAAAGTGTAAACTAAAGTGTAAACCATAGTGTACATATCGCAAGGTTCTCACTGATTGAAGTTTGCTATTTGTACACTAATTTTTGACACGTTGTTTGACTCTTGCATTGTTGTCAAGTGTCAGTTGGATGGAAGAATTGTTTGAAATTTAAACTGTCCAAAAGGGCAATGACACGTGGTAAAGTGTAAACTAAAGTGTACACCATAGTGTTCATGTAGAAAGGTTCTTACCGATTAAACTTTGCTATTTTGTAAACCGATTTTGACACGTTATTCGACACTTGCATTGCTGTAAAGTGTCAACTGGATGGGAAAACTATTTGAACTTTAAACTGTCCAATAGGGTACGTGGAAAAGTGTAAACTAAAGTGTATACCATAGTGTACATGTAGTAAGGTTTTTACCGATTGAACTTTGCTATTTGTACACTGATTTTTGACACTTTTTTAACAATTGCATCGCTGTCAAGTGTCAATTGGATGGGAAAACTGTTTGAAATTTAAACCGTCCAACAGGGTAATGACACGTGGCAAAGTGTAAACTAAAGTATACACTATAGTGAACATGCAGCAAGGTTCTTACCGATTGAACTTTGCTATTTGTACACTAATTTTTGACACGTTGTTTGACACTTGCATTGTTGTCAAGTGTCAATTGGATGGAAAAACTATTTGAAATTTGAACTGCCCAACAAAGTAATGTCACGTGGTAAAGTGTAAACTAAAGTGTACACCATAGTGTACATGTAGCATGGTTCGTACCGATTGAACTTTGTTATTTGTACACTGATTTTTGACGCGTTGTTTGACACTTGTATTGTTGTCAAGTGTCAATTGGATGGAAAAACAGTTTCAAATTTAAACTGCCCAATAGGCCAATGTCATGTGGCAAAGTGTAAAATAATGTGTACACCGTAGTGTTAATGTAGTATTGTTCTTACCGATTGAACTTTGCTATTTGTACACTTATTTTTGACACGTTGTTTGACACTTGCATTGTTGTCAAGTGTCAGTTGGATGGAAGAATTGTTTGAAATTTAAACTGTCCAAAAGGGTAATGACACGTGGTAAAGTGTAAACTAAAGTATACACCATAGTGTACATGCAGCGAGGTTCTTACCGATCGAACTTTGTTCTTTAAACACTGATTTTTAACATGTTGTTTGACACTTGCATTGTTGTCAAGTGTAAATTGGATGGGAAAATAGTTTGAAATTTAAACTGTCCAGCAAGGTTATATCACGTGGTAAAGTGTAAACTGAAGTGTACACCACAGTGTACATATAGCAAGGTTCTTTTCGATTGAACTTTGCTATTTGTACACTTATTTTGGGCACATTATTTGACACTTGCATTGTAGCTAAGTGTCATTTGGATGGAAAAACTATTTGAAATTTAAACTGCTCAATAGGGTAATGTCACATTGCAAAGTGTACACAATAGTGTACATGTAGCAAGGTCCTTACCGATTGAACTTTGCTATTTGTACACTTATTTTTGACACGTTGTTTGACACTTCCATTGTTGTCAAGTGTCAATTGGATGGAAAAAACTGTTTGAAATTTGAACTGCCCAACAAGGTAATGTCACGTGGCAAAGTGTAAACTAAAGTGTATATGCAGTAAGATTCTTACCGACTGAACTTTGTTATTTGCACACTGATTTTTGACACGTGTTTGAAACTTACATTGTTGTCAAGTGTCAATTGGACAGGAAATCAGTTTGAAATTTAGACTGTCCATCATGGTTATGTCACGTGACAAAGTGTAAACTGAAATGTACACCACAATGTACATATTGCAAGGTTCTTTTCGATTGAATTTTGCTATTTGTACACTTATTTTGGGCACTTTATTTGACACTTGCATTGTAGCCAAGTGTCATTTTGATGGTAAAACTATTTGAAATTTAAAATGCTCAATAGGGTAATGTCACGTGGCAAAGTGTACACAATAGTGCACATGTAGCAAGTTCCTTACCGATTGAACTTTGTTATTTGTACACTGATTTTTGACATGGTGTTTGACACTTGCATTGTTGTCAAGTGTCAGTTGGATAGGAAATAGTTTGAAATTTAAACTGTCTAATAGGGTAATGACATGTGGTAAAGTGTAAACTAAAGTGTACACCATAGTGAACATGTAGCAAGGTTCTTTCCGATTGAACTTTGCTATTTGTACACTTATTTTTGACACGTTGTTTAACACTTGAATTTTTGTCCAGTGTCAATTGGATGGAAAAATTGTTTAATATTTAAACTGTCTAGCAGAGTAATGACACGTGGCAAAGTGTAAACTAAAGTGTACACCATAGTGTATATGCAGCAATGTTCTTACCGACTAAACTTTGTTATTTGCACAATAATTTTTGACACGTACATTGTTGTCCAGTGTCAATGGTTTAAGAAGACAGTTTGAAATTTAAACTGTCTAGCAAGGTTATGTCACGTGCCAAAGTGTAAACTGAAGTGTACACCACAATGTACATATACCAAGGTTCTTTTCGATTAAATTTTGCTATTTGTACACTTATTTTGGGCACGTTATTTGACATTTACATTGTAGCCAAGTGTCATTTTGATGGTAAAACTATTTGAAATTTAAACTGCACAATACGATAATGTCACGTTGCAAAGTGTACACAATAGTGTACATGTAGCAAGGTCCTTACCGATTGAACTTTGTTATTTGTACACTGATTTTTGACAAGTTGTTTGACACTTGCATTGTTGTCAGGTGTCAATTGGATGGGAAAACTGTTTGAAATTTAAGCTATCCAATAGGGTAATAACACGCGACAAAGTGCAAACTAAAGTGTACACCATAGTGAACACGTAGCAAGGTTCTTATCGATTGAACTTTGCTATTTATACACTTATTTTTGACACGTTGTTTGACCCTTGTATTGTCGTCAAGTGTCAATTTGATGGGAAAACTGTTTGAAATTTAAACTGCCAAACAAGGTATTGTCACGAGGCAAAGTGTAAACTAAAGTGTACACCATAGTGTACATGTAGCAAGGTTCTTACCGATTGAACTTTGCTATTTATACACTTATTTTTGACACGTTGTTTGACACTTGCGCTGTCGTTAAGTGTTAATTGGACGGGAAAACCATTTGAAATTTGAACTACCCAACAAAGTAATGTCACGTGGCAAAGTGTAAACTAAAGTGTACTCTATAGTGTACATGTAGCATGGTTCTTACCGATTGAACTTTGTTACTTGTACACTGAATTTTGACACGTTGTTTGACACTTGCACTGTTGTCAAGTGTCAATTGGATGGGAAAATAGTTTGAAATTTAAACTGTCCAATAGGGCAATGTCCGAGGCAAAGTGTAAACTAAAGTGTACACCGTAGTGTTAACGTAGCAAAGTTCTTACCGATTGAACTTTGCTATTTGTACACTTATTTTTGACACGTTGTTTGACACTTGCATTGTTGTCAAGTGTCAATTGGATGGGAAAATAGTTTGAAATTTAAACTGTCCAATAGGGCAATGTCCGAGGCAAAGTGTAAACAAAAGTGTACACCGTAGTGTTAACGTAGCAAAGTTCTTACCGATTGAACTTTGCTATTTGTAGATTGATGGTTGACACGTTGTTTGACACTTGCATTGTTGTCAAGTGTCAATTGGATGGGAAAACTATTTGAAATTTAATCTATCTAACAGGGTAATGACACATGGCAAAGTGTAAACTAAAGTTTGCACCATAGTGTACATGCAGCAAGGTTCTTACCGACTGAACTTTGTTATTTGCACACTAATTTTTGACACGTTGTTTAACACTTATAATGTTGTCAAGTGTCAATTGGACGGGAAAACAGTTTGAAATTTAAACTGTCCAGCAAGTTTATGTCACGTGGCAAAGTTTAAAGTGAAGTGTACACCACACTGTACATATAGGAATGTTCTTTTCAATTGAACTTCGCTATTTGTGCACTTATTGTGGGCACATTCTTTGACACTTGCATTGTAGCCAAGTGTCATTTGGATGGGAAAACTATTTGAAATTTAAACTCCTCAATAGGGTAATGTCACGTGGCAAAGTGTACACAATAGTGTACATGTCGCAAGGTCCTTACGGATTGAACTTTGCTATTTGTACACTGATTTTTGACACGTTGTTTGACACTTGCATTGTTGTCAAGTGTTAATTGGATGGAAAAATTGTTTGAAATTTAAACTGTCGAATAGGGAGATGACACGTGGCAAAGTGTAAACTAAAGTGTACACCAAAGTAAACATGTAACAAGGTTCTTACCGATTGAACTTTACCATTTGTGCACTAATTTTAGACACGTTGTTTGACACTTGCGTTGTTGTCAAGTGTCAATTGGATGTGAAAATTGTTTGAAATTTAAACTGTCCAACAGGGTAATGGCACGTGGCAAAGTGTAAACTAAAGTGTACACCAAAGTGAACAAGTAACAAGGTTCTTACCGATTGAACTTTGCTAATTGTACACTTATTTTTTACACATTGTTTGACACTTGCCTTATTGTCAAGTGTCAATTGGATGGGAAAATTGTTTAATATTTAAACTGTCCAACATGGTAATGACACGTGGTAAAGTGTAAACTGAAGTGTACACCATAGTGTACATGCAACAAAGTTCTTACCGACTGAACTTTGTTGTTTGTACACTGACGCTCTAAGGCTAATGTTGTGGCCGACGCTCTAAGTAGAAAATCAATGGGACAATTGACGTCACTACCCACCTCTTAGGTGGAGTTAGTCAAGGACTTCGAAAAGTTGCAGATCGAAGTGGTTACCACACATCTCTAAATCATATCAAAGCATCATAACATAAACATAATCATTAACTTTAAACATGAACATACCTGGGCCATAGGATGAGATTGATGGATGGATGCACGATGCCATGGAATAC
Source organism: Olea europaea var. sylvestris (assembly GCF_002742605.1). NCBI lineage: Eukaryota > Viridiplantae > Streptophyta > Magnoliopsida > Lamiales > Oleaceae > Olea > Olea europaea. Next base: position 24,630,397 of record NC_036239.1, read on the forward strand.
CTTAAACTTTTCATTTTCCTTTTATCTTTAAAAAAAACATACTTGGTCTACAGAACCGACTAAACCTTGCTCTGATACCACACTATAACGCCTCAGCCCCTAGTGGACCGGAACGCTACTTACTTTACTTAGCTTAACCGGTGGTTTAGTAACAAGTGTATACATTTTAGCAGAAGCTTACATCTTCGGATAATAATTTAAATAACAATACTTCAAATACTTTAAACAAAAACACTGAATCATTTTTCAAAACAGCAAAATGTAATTTATTTGAAAAAACATAACTTGTTCTCGTATTCTGCGTTATTCAAAACTTTAAAGGAATAACATTGGAAAATATTTCATAAAAATAAATCCAAATCACTTATTCACCAGATTTCCATGGGCTCATTGAATCACTCTCCATCTTCTCCTCCATCCATGCCCGAGGTAGTATTCCTTCAATTTGTAGAGATGGGATCAAACCCGTGAGTTGAAAAACTCAATAGGTATCATAGGTGCATTCGTGATCAAGCTATACATTTCAAAACATTAACTTTATAACTTTTCATACATGCCGTACCCGGAGGCACCATTTGACATGAAGGGGTATGCCGTACCCGAGGGCACTATTTGACATAGGAACATTTTTTCAACATAGAGGGGTATGCCGTACCAGAGTACCATTTGACATACAACCATTAACATAGAGGGATATGCCGTGTCGGAGTACCATTTGACATACAAACATTAACATGAATCGAAACTTATAACGTAACATGATTAAACACATTGCACCTCTACCTACCTTAATTGATGCTTTTGAAACTTTGAAAACTTGGATTGAAAACTCCGATGAAACTTGGACGTTGAAAGAAATGCACTCCTTGGATGTTTGAAAATCGTTGAGAATTGATGCTTGAAAACACTTCTTAAACTTCTAGGAAAAATATTTTTCCTCCCTCTCTTTTTCTGTCTTGGAAACTCTTTCTTTAGTATGTAAATGCTCTTACTTTTGGTGTGAGAAAAAATGAGTGAAATGAGGTCTCTATTTATAGGTAAATATCCCATAACTTAAAGCAAATGAAGGGTCAAATTTCATTTAAGAGAGAAAATATGGGTGTCATTTAAGTTTGAGGTTAAATGCTTCGATTTAGTGGGGTTTTTATTGCCAAAAATGTGGGTGGCCCTTTGAGAAAATAATTGATGAAAATAAATATTTAAATTCTAGAGAAAAACAAGAATTTTCATTTCAAGCAGTTTCGGTCGACCGGTTGTAGTCCGGTTGACACCTCACAGCCTTCAGTGTTTCTATCATAACTTCTTCTCCCGATATCTGATTGAGGTAATTCAAATTGCGTTGGAAATGTAACTCAACGAGCTAGAATTTTTATTTAGATTGAATGTTTCCTATGTCAAAAAGGGTCTCAAATGAGATTAAAAATCTGAAGTATACTTTAGTCATCCAATATTCATGTCTTAGTGTCACTAAGGTGTCTAGAATTTTTTGGGGTTCTACATCCCCCACACCTTAATTAAAATTTCGTCCTCGAAATTTACCTTCTGATTGGGCAAATAGTGTTGGATACTTGTCTTTGGCTTCTTCTTCTTTTTCCCAAGTGGCTTCTTCTACACCGTGATGATTCCACTGTATCTTAACCAGCTGAATCTCTTTATTCCTTAGTTTATGCACTTTTCGATCCAACATCTTGATCGATAGTTCCTCATACGATAAATCTTTTTGTACCTCCAAGATTTGATAACTCACTGCATGATTAGGATCATGTACATACTTCTTTATCATCGATATATGGAACACATTGTGCACTGCCGATAATTCAGGTCGGAAAGCTAGTCGGTAAGCCACATTTTCGACTCTATCAAGTATCTCGAAAGGTCTGATATACCGGGGTCGTAGCTTGACTTTCTTTCCAAATCTAAGTACACCTTTCATTGGTGCTACTTTCAGAAACACTTTATCCCCAACTTGGAATTCTAAATCCTTACTCCTTGTATCTGCATAGCTCTTTTGTCGATCCTGTGCTGCCTTTATTCTTGCACGAATCTTATCGATTACCTCGACCGTCCTTTCAGCTATTTTTGGTCCTAAAACTCTCTTCTCTCTGACTTCATCCCAATGAATAGGGGATCTACATCTTCTACCATAGAGAGCTTCGTATGATGTCATTGCAATAGTTGCTTGGAAACTATTATTATAAGCGAACTCTACTAGAGGTAAGTATGACTCCCAATTACCTCCTAGATCCAAAACACATGTTCTCAGCATGTCTTTCAAAGTTTGGATGGTCCTTTCAGACTGACCATCGAACTGCGGGTGATATGCTGTACTAAAGTTCAGCTTCGTTCCCATAGCTCCTTGTAGACTTTTCCAAAATTTGGACGTGAACCTTAGGTCTCTGTCAGACACAATGGATACAGGTACACCGTGTAATCTCACAACCTCTTTAATGTACAACTGTGCCAATTGGTCTAAATTGAATGTCATTTTCACTGGAAGAAAATGAGCTGACTTCGTTAGTCGATCCACTACTACCCATATATCATTATTTCCTCTTGCTGACTTCGGGAATCCAACCACAAAGTCCATCGTGATATTTTCTCATTTCCATTCAGGTATATCTAGTGGATTTAACAATCCAGTAGTGTTCTGTCTTAACCTGTTGACATACCATGCACTTCTACATGTACAGCCCTATACTTCTTTTCATATTTCTCCACCAAAATGTATCTTGAAGATCTCGATACATTTTCGTACCACCGGGATGTGCGGTGTACGGGGTGGAATGAGCTTCTTTTAATATCTCATTTCTCAAGGCTTCATCCTTAGGTGCGCAAATTCTTCCTCTAAATATCAGTGCCTGATCCTCAGTTATTCCAAAGTCCTTTTTCTTATTGGTACCAACTTCATTCTTAATCTTCTGCAAAAATGAGTCTTTATTTTGTGCTTCTATAATTCGATCTCTAAGAATAGGTCGAATTATTAAAGCTACTAGATGAGCAGTGGCTTGTCCTGGTGTGGTAACCACTTCGATCTACAACTTTTCCAGGTCCTTGACTAACTCCACTTGAGAGGTGGGTAGTGACGTCAATTGTCCCATTGATTTTCTACTTAGAGCGTTGGCCACAACATTAGCCTTAACCGGATGGTAGTGAATAGTGCAGTCGTAATCGTTCACCAATTCCAACCATCATCTTTGTCGCACTTTCAATTCCTTCTGTGTGAAAAAATACTTGAGACTTTTGTGATCTATGTAGATAACACACTTTCATCCATACAAGTAGTGTCGCCATATCTTCAAAGCATGTACTACCGCTGCAAGTTCTAAATCATGCGTTGGGTAGTTCTGCTCATGTTTCTTCAATTGTCTTGAAGCATAGGCTATCACTTTTCCATTCTGCATTAGTACACATCCCAATCCTCACTTGGATGCGTCGCTGTATATAACAAACCCTTCCGTACCTTTAGGTATTGTTAATACAGATGCTGATATCAACTTCTGCTTAAGTTCTTGGAAACTTCGTTCACATTTTTCCGTCCATTGGAATTTTACTCCCTTCCTTGTAAGCTACGTTATTGGTCCAGCTATTTTGGAGAATCCTTCTATGAATCTCCTATAATATCCAGCCAATCTTAGAAAACTCCGTACTTCACCAGTATTTGTTGGTGCTTTCCAGTTGGTTACTGCTTCTACTTGTGCTGGATCTACTTCAATCCCTTGGGCAGTAACTACATGTCCAAGAAATCCAACTGGTTCAAGCCAAAACTCGCACTTCTTGAATTTAGCATACAACTTCTCCTTGCATAATAACTCTAAGGCTATTCTCAAGTGCTCTTCATGTAGCTCCTTACTCTTGGAATATATCAAAATGTCATCGATGAAGACTATCATAAACTTATCCAAGTATTGATGAAACACTCGATTCATCAGGTCCATGAACACTGCAGGTGTATTGGTTAGCCCTAACGACATCACTGTAAACTCGTAGTGTTCATATCGAGTTCTAAAAGCTGTCTTAGGTATATCCTTTATCTCTACTTTCAATTGATGGTATCTTGATCATAAGTCGATCTTGGAAAATACCTTAGCTCCTTTCAATTGATCTAACAGATCCTCGATCCTCGGGAGTGGGTACTTATTCTTGATGGTTAATTGATTTATCTCCCTATAATCGATGCACATCCTCATGCTTCCATCTTTCTTCTTTACAAACAACCCCAGCACACCCCATGGAGATACGCTTGGTCGTATGAAGCCCATATCTAGGAGTTCTTGCAACTGCTTCTTTAATTCTTGTAGTTCCTTTGGGGCCATTCGGTATGGGGCCTTAGATATTGGTGCCGCCCCGGGAATTAGGTCTATGGTGAATTCCACTTGTCTAGCTGGTGGAATACCAGAAAGATCTTCTAGAAACACATCTACGAATTTTTGTACTACTGATATATCTTCAACCCTTATCGTCTCTTGTTAAAACTTTCGTACCTTCTTATCTTCTGTATCCACCAGATGTGGAGCATACCTTGAGAGTTGATCAAACTTCCTCTCATACTCAGTCAGGAACATAGTCTTTTGCTTGAGTTGGAGGAATTCACTTTCTTTGTGATCCCTCAAGGACTGGGAAAAATACTTGTCCATTACTTCCCCTTTAAATTGCTCCCAAGTCAATTCTGCTTGTTGCTCAGGGGTCCTTGTCCTTGACATTGAGTCCCACCAGTGACTTGCATCACCGGAGAAAATAAACTAAGCACACTGGACTTTCTGAGCGTCCGTACACCCTATCAATCGGAGTATATGCTCCAACTTGCGAAGCCACTCCTCGGCTGCAAGTGGGTCAGCTACTCTGCTGAAGGTAGGGGGCTTGTGCCTTTGAAATTGCTCGACCACTGAAGCATGGTTTGGAACATTAGGAGCTAGTGGTAGAGGTTGAGCTTGGTTCGGGTTTTGCCTGCCTAGGTCTTGAACAGCTCGGAGGTCTCTTATCAAGTTTTGGTTTGCGTGGGCCATTTCCTTTAGATAAAACATATGGTTTTTATTAGTTTCATTCTTCGAATACTAAAGCAAAGAAGATAGTATTTTATTTTTTGACATAAAGGAAGCTATTACAAGGATTTAAATCTAATCCCTATAAGTTCTACAGATCTTCTTTGGTGGAGCTTCATCTTCGGAGGAGTCTTCCACCTCATGTCTGGACTCTATGTCCATCTCAACCTATGGCTCAGGCTCAAGATCATTCTCTAAATCATCCTTGGGTTCTTCTTCGGGATCTTCTTCCTCAGCCAAATGTTCCTTCTTAGGCTCCTCATGGATTACATCATCCCACAAATCAATCAGGGAATTGCAATACCTCTCAAACTCGAACAGGTTTGGGTTGCCTTCAAACATTTCATCTCTAACCGTGACTCCCATATCTCCCCATTGAGGTGGGAAGGAGTGTATGAGGTTATTTATGGCCTCAATATGCGTGATCTCCATTCCAGCATTAACCGTCGTCATGCATCTCTCATAGATGTCATACACATGTTCGCTAAGCGGTCGGGTCGGATTAGTTACATAGTTTTCATGGGAATGAATACCAATTCTACGGTTCAATGCTTCTCTATATGCCCTAGCCGTTCTACGAGCCATATCTATTGCATTTTCACATACATCATATTTTTTCTTTGCTTAAAGAAAACATGCAAATATTTAAACTTTCATATCATGCAATTCCCTTTAAGCCCTTAGCTTTTGCCTAAGTCCATTACATATCTTTAAATAACACATCTCTAAATCATATCAAAGCATCATAACATAAACATAATCATTAACTTTAAACATGAACATACTTGGGTCATAGGATGAGAATGATGGATGGATGCATGATGCCATGGAATACCTTAAACTTTTCATTTTCCTTTTGTTTTTAAAAAAACATACTTGGTCTATAGAACCAGCTAAACCTTGCTCTGATACCACGCTGTAACGCCCCGATCCCTAGTGGACCGAAACGCTACTTACTTTACTTAGCTTAACCGGTGGTTTAGTAACAAGTGTATACGTTTTAGCAGAAGTTTACATCTTCGAATAATAATTTAAATAACAATACTTCAAATACTTTAAACAAAAACACTGAATCATTTTTCAAAACAACAAAATGTAATTTATTTGAAGAAAACATAACTTGTTCTCGCATTCTGCGTTATTCAAAACTTTAAAGGAATAACATTGGAAAACATTTCATAAAAATAAATCCAAATCACTTATTCATCGGATTTCCATGGGCTCGTTGCATCACTCTCCATCTTCTCCTTCATCATGCCCGAGGTAGTATTCCTTCAATGTGTAGAGATGTGATTAAACTCGTGAGTTGAAAAACTTAATAGGTGTCATAGGTGCATTCGTGATCAAGCTATACATTTCAAAACATTAACTTTATAACTTTTCATACATGCCGTACCCGGAGGCACCATTTGACATGAAGGGGTATGCCGTACCCGAGGGCACCATTTGACATACGAACATTTCTTCAACATAGAGGAGTATGTCATACCGGAGTACCATTTGACACACAACCATTAACATAGAAGGATATGCTGTACCGGAGTACCATTTGACATACAAACATTAACATGAATCGAAACTTATAACTTAACACGATTAAACACATTGCACCTCTACCTACCTTGATTGATACTTTTGAAACTTTGAAAACTTGGATTGAAAACTTCGATGAAACTTGGACATTGAAAGAAATGCACTTCTTGGATGTTTGAAAACCGTTGAGAATTGATGCTTGAAAACACTTCTTAAACTTCTAGGAAAAATAGTTTTCCTCCCTCTCTTTTTCTCTCTTGGAAACTCTTTCTTTAGTATGTAAAAGCTCTTACTTTTGGTGTGAGAAAAAAATGAGTGAAATGAGGTCTCTATTTATAGGTAAATATCCCATAACTTAAAGCAAATGAAGGGTCAAATTTCATTTAAGAGAGAAAACATGGGTGCCATTTAAGTTTGAGGTTAAATGATTCAATTTAGTGAGGTTTTTATTGCCAAAAACATGGGTGGCCCTTTGAGAAAATAATTGATGAAAATAAATATTTAAATTCCAAAGAAAAATGAGAATTTTCATTTTAGGCAGTTTCGGTCGATCGGTTGTAGTCCGGTTGGCACTGCACAGATTTCAGTGTTTCTATCATAACATTTTCTCCCGATATCCGATTGAGGTAATTCAAAGTGCGTTGAAAGGATAACTCAAAGAGCTACAACTTTTATTTAGATATCATTTTTCAAATCGAATGTTTCCTATGTCGAAAATGGATCTTAAATGAGACTAAAAATCTGAAGTATACTTTAATCATCCAATATTCATGTCTTAGTGCCACAAGGTGTCTAGAATTATTTGGGGTTCTACACCTTGCATTGTCGTCAAGTGTCAATTTGATGGGAAAACTGTTTGAAATTTGAATTGCCCAACAAGGTAATGTCACGTGGCAAAGGGTATACTAAAGTGTACACCATAGTGTACATGTAGCTAGGTTCTTACTGATTGTACTTTGCTATTTGTACTCTAATTTTTGACACGTTGTTTGATAATTGTATTGTTGTCAAGTGTCAATTAGATGGGAAAACTGTTTGAAATTTAAACTATCCAATAGGGTAATGTCACATGGCAAAGTGTAAACTAAAGTGTACACCGCAGTGTTAATGTAGCAATGTTCTTACCGATTGAACTTTGCTATTTGTACACTTATTTTTGACAACTTGTTTTACACTTGCATTGTTGACAAGTGTCAATTGGATGGAAAAACTGTTTGAAATTTAAACTGTCCAACAGAGTAATGACATGTGGTAAAGTATAAACTAAAGTGTACACCATAGTGTACATGCAGCGAGGTTCTTACCGACCGAACTTTGTTATTTGCAATTAATTTTTGACATGTTGTTTGACACTTATATTATTGTCAAGTGTCAATTGGATGAAAAAATAGTTTGAAATTTAAACTGTCCCGCAAGGCTATGTCACGTGGGAAAGTGTAAACTGAAGTATACACTACAGTGTACATATAGCAAGGTTCTTTTCGATAGAACTTTGCTATTTGTACCCTTATTTTGGGTAAGTTATTTAACACTTTCATTGAAGCCACGTGCCATTTGGATGGGAAAACTATTTAAAATTTAAACTGCTCAGTAGGGTAATGTCAGGTGGCAAAGTGTACACAATTGTGTACATGTGGCAAGGTCCTTATTGATTGAACTTTACTATTTGTACATTGATTTATGACACGTTGTTTGACACTTGCATTGTTGTCAGGTATCAATTGGATGGGATAACTATTTGAAATTTAAACTGTCCAATAGGATAATGACACATGGCAAAGTATAAACTAAAGTGTACACCATACTGAACATGTAGCAAGGTTCTTACCGATTGAACTTTGCTATTTGTAAACTGATTTTTGACATGTTGTTTGACACTTGCGTTGTCGTCAAGTGTCAATTGGATGGAAAAATTGTTTGAAATTTAAACTGTCCAATAGGGTAATGACACGTGGCAAAGTGTAAACCAAAGTGTACACCGAAGTTAACATGTAACAAGGTTCTTACCGATTTAACTTTGCAATCTGTGCACTGATTTTAGACATGTTGTTTGACACTTGCATTGTTGTCAAGTGTCAATTGGATGGGAAAATTGTTTGATATTTAAACTGTCCAACAGGGTAATGACACGTGACAAAGTGTAAATTAAAGTGTACAACATAGTGTACATGCAGCAAGGTTCTTACCGACTGAACATTGTTGTTTGCACACTGATTTTTTACGCGTCGTTTGACACTTGCATTGTCGCCAAGTGTCAATTGGACGGGAAAATAGTTTGAAATTTAAACTGTCCAGCAAGGTTATGTCACGTGGCAAAGTGTAAACTGAAGTGTATACCACACCGTACATATAGCAAGGTTCTTTTCGATTGAACTTTGCTATTTGTACACTTATTGTGGGCACGTTATTTGACAATTGCATTGTAGCCAAGTGTCATTTGGATGGGAAAATTATTTGAAATTTAAACTCCTCAATAGAAAGGTCCTTACCGATTGAATTTTGCCATTTTTACACTGATTTCAAAAATGTTGTTTGACACTTACATTGTTGTCAAGTGTCAATTGGATGGGAAAACTGTTTGAAATTTAAACTGTCCAATAGAGTAATGACACGTGACAAAGTGTAAACTAAAGTGTACACCTTAGTGAAGATGTAGCAAGGTTCTTACCGATTGAACTTTGCTATTTGTGCACTTATTTTTGACATGCTCTTTGACCCTTGTATTGTTGTCAAGAGTCAGTTTGATGGGAAAACTATTTGAAATTTAAACTGTCCAATAAGGTAATGTCACATGGAAAAGTGTAAACTAAAGTATACACCATAGTATACATGTAGCAAGATTCTTACCGACTGAACTTTGCTATTTGTACACTGATTTTTGACACGTTCTTTGATAATTCTACTATTGTTAGGTGTCAATTAGATGGAAAAACTGTTTGAAATTTAAACTGTCCAACAGGGTAATGTCATGTGGCAAAGTGTAAACTAAAGTGTACACCGTAGTGTTAATGTAGCAAGGTTCTTACCGATTGAATTTTACTATTTGTACACCTATTTTTGACACGTTGTTTGAAGCTTGCATTGTTGACAAGTGTCAATTGGATGGAAAAGCTGTTTGAAATTTTTGTCCAATAGGGTAATGACACGTGGCAAAGTGTAAACTAAAGTGTACACCATAGTGTACATGCAACAAGGTTCTTACCGACCGAACTTTGCTATTTACACACTGATTTTTGACACGTTGTTTGACCCTTGCATTGTTGTCAAGTGTCAATTGGACGTGAAAATAGTTTAAAATTTAAATTGTCCAACAAGGTCATGTTACGTGGCAAAGTGTAAACTGAAGTGTACACAATAGTGTACATATAGCAAGGTTCTCACCAATTGAATTTTGCTATTTGTACACTGATTTTTGACACGTTGTTTGACTCTTGTATTGTTGTCAAGTGTCAAATGGATGGGAAAATTGTTTGAAATTTAACCTATCCTCCATGGTAATGTCACGTGGTAAAGTGTAAACTAAAGTGTACACTATAGTGTAAACGTGACAAGGTTCTTACCGTTTGAACTTTGCTATTTGTACAATAATTTTCAACACGTTGTTTAACACTTGTATTGTTGTCAAGTGTCAATTGGATGGGAAAATTGTTTGAGATTTAAACTGTCAAATAGGGTACGTGGTAAATTGTAAACTAAAGTGTACACCATAGTGTACATGTCACAAGGTTCTTGCCGATTGAACTTTGCTATTTGTGCATAAATTTTTATCATGTTGTTTGATACTTGCATTGTTGTCAAGTGTCAGATGGATTGAAAAATTGTTTGAAATTTAAACTATCCAACAAGGAACGTGGTAAAATGCAAACAAAAGTATATACTATAGTGTACATGTAGCAAAGTCCTTACCGATTGAACTTTGTTATTTGTACACTGATTTTTGACACGTTGTTTGACACTTGCATTGTTGTCAAGTGTTAATTGGAAGGGAAGATTGTTTGAATTTTAAAATGTCGAACAGGGTAACGACACGTGGCAAAGTGTAAACTAATGTGTACACCATAGTGTACATGTAGCAAGGTTCTTACCGAATGAACTTAACTATTTGTACACAGATTTTTGACACGTTTTTTAACACTTATATTGTTGTCAAGTGTCAATTAGATGGGAAAGCTGTTTGAAATTTAAACTTTCCTACATGGTAATGACACGTGGCCAGATGTAAACTAGTGTACACAAAAGTGTACATGTCGCAAGGTTCTTACAGATTGAACTGTCCTATTTGCACACTAATTTTTGACACGTTGTTTGACACTTGCATTGTTGTCAAGTGTCAATTGAATGGAAAAATTGATCGAAATTTAAACTGTCCAACAGGGTAATGTCAAGTGGCAAAATGTAAACTAAAGTGTACACCATAAGTACATGTCGCAAGGTTCTTACCGATTGAACTTAGCTCTTTGTACGCTGATTTTTGACATTTTATTTGACACTTCCATTGCTATCAAGTGTCAATTGGATGGGAAAACTATTTGAAATTTAAACTATTAAACAGGGCAATGTCACGTGGCAAAGTGTAAACTACAGTATACACCGTAGTGTACATGTCGCAAGGTTCTTACCATTTTAACTTTCCTATTTGCACACTGATTTTTGACACGTTGTTCGACACTTGCATTGTTGTCAAGTGCCAATTGGATGAGAAAACTATTTGAAATTTATACTATCCAACAGGACAATGTCATGTGGTAAAGTATAAACTAAAGTGTACATCACAGTGTACATGTGGTAAGGTTCTTACTGATTGAATTTTGCTATTTACACACAGATTTTCGACACGTTGTTTGACACTTTCATTGTTATCAAGTGTCAATTGGATGGAAAAATTGTTTGAAATTTAAGTTGTCCAACAGGGAAATGACACGTGGCAAAGTGAAAATTAAAGTGTACACCATAGCGTATATGTAGCAAGGTCCTTACCGATTCAATTTTGCTATTTGTACAATGATTTTTGACATGTTGTTTGACACTTGCATTGTTGTCAAGTTTGAATTGGATGGAAAAATAGTTTGAAATTTAAACTATCCAACAGTGTAATGTCTCGTGCCAATGGATAAACTAAAGTGTACACCATAGTGTACATGACGCAAGGTTCTTTCCGATTGAACTTTCATATTTGTACACTGATTTTGATACGTTGTTTGACACTTGCAATGTTGTCAAGTGTTAATTGGACGGGAAAACTGTTTGAAATTTAAACTGTTCATCAGCGTAATGTCACGTTGCAAGGTGTATACTAAACTGTGTACACCATAGTGTACATGTCGCAAGGTTCTTACAGATAGAACTTTCCTGTTTGTACACTGATTTTAGACACATTGTTTGAAACTTGCATTGTTGTCAAGTGTTAATTGGACGAAAAAATTGTTTGAAATTTAAACTGTCCAACAAGGTAATGTCATGTGGCAAAGTGTAAACTAAAGTGTACACCATAGTTTACATGTCGCAAGGTTCTTACCGATTGAACGTTGTTATTTGTACACCAATTTTTGACACGTTGTTTGACACTTGCATTGTTGTCAAGTGTGAATTGGATGGGAAAACAATTTGAAATTTAAACTGCCGAACAGAGTAATGTCACGTGGCAAAGTGTACACGTGGCAGGGTTCTTACCGATTTAACTTTGCTATTTGTACACTGATTTTCGACACATTGTTTTACACTTGCGTTGTTGTCAAGTGTCAATTGGATAGGAAAACTATTGGAAATTTAAACTATCCAACCAGGTACGTGGCAAAGTGTAAACTAAACTGTACACCATAGTGTACATGTCGCAAGGTTCATACCGATTGAACTTTGCAATTTGTACACAAATTTTTGACATGTTGTTTGACACTTACATTGTTCTCTAGTGTCAATTGGATGGGGAAACTGTTAGAAATTTAAACTATCTAATTGGGTAATGTCACGTAACAAAGTGTAAACAAAATTTTACACCATAGTGTACATATTCCAAGGTTCTTACCGATTAAACTTTACTATTTGTACACTAATTTTCGACAGGTTGTTTGACACTTACATTGTTGTCAAGTGTCAATTAGATGGGAAAACTGTTTGAAATTTATTAGCTATCCAACAAGATATTGTCACGTAACAAACTGTAAACTAAAGTGTACACCATAGTGTACATGTAGCAAGATTCTTACCAATTAAACTTTGCTATTTTGTAAAATGATTTTGACACGTTGTTTGACACTTGCATTGTTGTCAAGTGTCAATTGGACGAGAAAACTGTTTGAAATTTAAACTATCCAATAGGGTACATGACAAAGTGTAAAATAAAGTGTACACCATACTGTACATGTAGCAAGGTTCTTAGCGATTAATCTTTACTATTTTTACACTTATTTTTGACACGTTGTTTGACACTTTCATTGTTTTCAAGTGTCATGGGAAAACTATTTGAAAGTTTAACTGTCCAACAGGGTAATGTCACGTGATAAAGTGTAAACAAAAGTTTACACCATAGTGCACATGTCGCGAGGTTCTTACCGATTGAACTTTACAATTATTACGCTGATTTTTGACACGTTGTTTGACACTTGCATAGTTTTCAAGTGTCAGTTGAAATTAAAACTGTCCAGCAGGGTTCGTGGCAAACTATAAACTAAAGTGTACACCATAGTGTACATGTAGCAAGGTTCTTACCGATTGAACTTTGCTATTTGTACACTAATTTTTGACACGTTGTTTGACACTAGTATTGTTGTCAAGTGTCAATTGGATGAGAACACTATTTGAAATTTAAACTGTCCAACAGGGCAATGTCACGTGACAAAGTGTAAACTAAAGTGTACATGTCCCAAGGTTCTTACCGATTGAACTTTCCTATTTGTACACTGATTTTTAACACGTTGTTTGACTCTTGCTTATTGTCAAGTGTCAATTGGATGGGAAAACTGTTTGAAATTTAAACTGTCCAATAGGGTAATGGCACGTGGCAAAGTTTAAACTAAAGTGCACACCATAGTGTACATGTAGCAAGGTTCTTACCGATTTAACTTTGCTATTTGTACACAAATTTTTGACACGTTGTTTGACACTAGTATTGTTGTCAAGTGTCAATTGTATGAGACAGCTATTTAAAATTTAAAATGTCCAATAGGGCAATGTCACGTGGCAAAGTATAAACTAAAGTGTACACCATAGTGTACATGTCGCGAGGTTCTCACCGATTGAAGTTTGCCATACGTACACTGATTTTTGACACGTTGTTTGACACTTGCATTGTTGTCAAGTCTCAATTGGATGGAAAAATTATTTGAAATTTAAACTATCCAACACGGCAATGTCACGTGGCAAAGTGTAAACTAAAGTGTACACCACGGTGTACATGTCGTAAGGTTCTTACCGATTGAACTTTCCTATTTGTATACTGATTTTTGATATGTTGTTTGACTCTTGTAATGTTGTCAAGTGTCAATTGGATGGGAAAACTATTTGAAATTTAAACTGTCCAACAGGGTAATGACAAGTGGCAAAGTGTAAACTAAAGTGCACACCATAGTGTACATGTAGCAAGTTCTTACCGATTTAACTTTGCTATTTGTACATTAATTTTTGTCACGTTGTTTAACACTTTAATTGATGTAAAGTGTCAATTTGATGGGAAAATTGTTTGAAATTTAACCTATCAAACAGGGTAATGCCCCGTTGCAAAGTGTAAACTAAAGTGTGCACCATAGTGTACATGTCGCAAGGTTCTCATCGATTGAAGTCTGCTATTTGTACATTGATTCTTGACACGTTGTTTAACACTTGTATTGTTGTCAAGTGTTAATTGGATGGGACAACTATTTGAAACTTAAACTGTCCAACAGGGTAATGTCACGTGGCAAAGTGTAAACTAGAGTGTACACCATAGTGTACATGTCACAAGGTTCTCACCAATTGAAATTTGCTATTTGTACACTAATTTTTGAGACGTTGTTAGACTCTTGCATTGTAGTCAAGTGTCAATTGGATGGGAAAATTGTTTGAAATTTAACCTATCCAACAGGTTAATGTCATGTGGCAAAGTGTAAACTATAGTGTACACCATAGTGTACATGTCGCAAGGTTCTCACCGGTTGAAATTTGCTATTTGAACGCTGGTTTTTGACACATTGTTTGACACTTGTATTGTTGTCAAATGTTAATTGGATGGGACAGCTATTTGAAATTTAAACTCCAACAGGGTAATGTCACGAGATAAAGTGTAAACTAAAGTGTACACCATGGTGTACATGTCGTAAGGTTCTCACCGATTGAAGTTTGCCATTTGTACTCTAATTTTTGACACGTTGTTTGACACTTGCATTGTTGTCAAATTTCAATTAGATGGAAAAACTATTTGAAATTTAAACTGTCCAACAAGGCAACGTCACGTGGCAAAGTGTAAACTAAAGTGTCTGCCGTAGTATGCATATCACAAAGTTCTTACCGGTTGAAATTTCCTATTTGTACACTGATTTTTGACACGTTGTTTGACTCTTGCATTGTTGTCAAGTGTCTATTGGATGGGAAAACAATTTGAAATTTAACCTATCTAATAGGGTAATGTAACGTGCCAAGGTGTAAACTAAAGTATACATCATAGTGTACATGTGGCAAGGTTAATACTGATTGAACTTTCCTATTTGTGCACTAATTTTCTACACGTTGTTTGACACTTGCATTGTTGTCAAGTGTCAATTGGATGGAAAAACTATTTGAAATTTAAATTGTCCAACAGGGTACATGGAAAATTGTAAACTAAAGTGTACACCAGAGTGTACATGTCGCAAGGTTCTTACCTACTGAACTCTACTATTTGTACACAGATTTTTGACACGTTGTTTGACACTTGCATTGTTATCAAGTGTCAATTGGATGGAAAAATTGTTTCTAATTTAAGCTGTCCAACAGGGTACGTGGAAAAGTGTAAACTAAAGTGTACACCATAGTGTACATGTAGCAAGGTCCTTACCGATTGAACTTTGCTATTTGTAAACTGATTTTTGACACATTGTTTGACACTTCCATTGTTGTCAAGTGTCAATTGGTAGGGAAAACTTTTTGAAATTTAAAATGTCGAATAGGGTAATGACACATGGCAAAGTGTAAACTAAAGTGTACACCATAGTGTACATGTAGCAAGGTTCGTACAGATTGAACTTAGCTCTTTGTAAACTGATTTTGGACACATTGTTTGACACTTGCATTATTGTCAAGTGTCAATTGGATGGGAGAATTGTTTGAAATTTAAACTATCCAACATGCAATCTCATGTGGCAAAGTGTAAACTAAAGTGTACATCATAGTGCACATGTCGCAAGGTTCTCACTGATTGAACTTTCCTATTTTCACACTGATTTTTGACACGTTGTTTGACACTTGCATTGTTGTCAAGTGTCAATTGGATGAGAAAACTATTTAAAATTTAAATTGTCCAACAGGGCAATGTCATGAGGCAAAGTGTAAACTAGAGTGTACAGCATAGTGTACATATGGTAAGGTTCTTTCTGATTGAACTTTGCTATTTGTACACAAATTTTTGATTCATTGTTTGACACTCGCATTGTTATCAAGTGTCAATTGGATGGGAAAATTGTTTGAAATTTAAACTGTCCAACAGGGAAATGACCGGTGCCAAAGTGTAAACTAAAGTATACACCATAGTATACATGTAACAAGGTCCTTACCGATTGAACTTTGCTATTTGTACAGTGATTTTTGACACTTGTATTGTTTTCAAGTTTTAATTGGATGGGAAAACTGTTTGAAATTTAAGCTGTCCAACAGAGTAATGTCATGTGTCAAAGTGTAAATTAAAGTGTACACCATAGTGTACATGTCGCAAGGTTCTTACCGATTGAAATTTCGTATTTGTACACTAATTTTTGACAGGTTGTTTGACTCTTACATTGTTTTCAAGTGTCAATTGGATGGAAAAATTGTTTAAAATTTAAACTGTCCAATTAGGTAATGTCATGGGGCAAAGTGTAAACTAAAGTATGCACTATAGTGTACATGTAGCATGGTTCTTATCGATTGAACTTTGCTATTTGTACACTAATTTTTGACACGTTGTTTGACACTTCAAATTTTCTCAATTGGACGGAAAAACTGTTTGAAATTTAAACTGTCCAACAGTGTAATGTCATGTGGCAAGGTGTAAACTAAACTGTGTACACCATAGTGTACATACAGCAGGGTTCTTGCCTATAGAACTTTCCTATTTGTATACTGATTTTTGACTCGCTATTTGACACTTGCATTGCAATCAAGTGTCAATTGGATGGAAAAATTGTTTAAAATTTAAACTGTCCAACAGGGTAATGTCACGTGGCAAAGTGTAAACTAAACTGTACACCATAGTGTACATGTGGCAAGGTTCTTACCGATTGAACTTTGCTGTTTGTACACTGATTTTCGACACGTTGTTTGACACTTGCATTGTCGTCAAGTGTCAACTGAATTGGAAAAATGTTTGAAATTTAAACTATCCAACAGGATACATGGCAAAGTGTAAACTAAAGTGTACACCACAGTGTTTAGGTCGCAAAGTTCTTACCGATTGAACTTTGCAAATTGTAAATAGATTTTTGACACGTTGTTTGACACTTGCGTTGTTGGCAACTATCAATTGGATAGGGAAACTGTCCG
This sequence comes from Olea europaea var. sylvestris, assembly GCF_002742605.1. Lineage (NCBI taxonomy): Eukaryota > Viridiplantae > Streptophyta > Magnoliopsida > Lamiales > Oleaceae > Olea > Olea europaea. The sequence goes on from NC_036239.1 coordinate 24,647,652, forward strand.
AAATTTAAACTGTCCAACAGCGTAATGTCAAGTGGAAAAGTGTAAACTAAATTGTACACCATAGGGCATATGTTGCAAGGTTCTTACCGATTGAACCATGCTATTTGCACACCGATTTTTGACATGTTATTTGACACTTGCATTATTGTCATGTGTCAACTGGACCAGAAAACTGTTTGAAATTTAAACTGTCGAACAGGGTATGTGGTAAACTATAAATTAAAGTGTACACCATAGTGTACATGTAGCAAGGTTCTTGCCGATTGAACTTTGCTATTTGTACACTGATTTTTGACACGTTGTTTGACACTACTATTGTTGCCAAGTGTCAAATGGATGGGACAACTATTTGAGATTTAAACTGTCCAACAAGGTAATGTCACGTGGCAAAGTGTACACAATAGTGTACATGTCGCAAGGTTCTCACAGATTGAAGTTTGCAATTTGTATATTGATTTTTGACACGTTGTTTGACACTTGCATTATTTTCAAGTGTCAATTGGATGGGAAAACCGTTTGAAGTTTAAACTGTCCAACAGGGTAATGACATGTGGCAAAGTGTAAACTAAAGTGCACACCATAGTAAACATGTTGCAAGGTTTTTACCTATTTAATTTTGCTATTTGTACACTGATTTTTGACACGTTGTTTGGCACTTGCAATTTTGTCAAGTGTCAATTGGATGAGAAATTTATTTGAAATTTAACCTATCCAACAGGGTAATGTCACGTCGTAAAGTGTAAACTAAAGTGTACACCATAGTGTACATGTCGGAAGGTTCTCCCCGATTGAAGTTTGCTATTTGTACACTGATTTTTGACACATTGTTTAACACTCGTATTTTTGTCAAGTGTCAATTGGATGGGACAACTATTTGAAACTTAAACTGTCCAACAGGGTAATGTCACGTGACAAAGTGTAAACTAAAGTGTAAACCATAGTGTACATGTCGCAAGGTTCTCAATGATTGAAGTTTGCTATTTGTACACTAATTTTTGACACGTTGGTTGAATCTTGTATTGTTGTCAAGTGTCAACTGGATGGGAAAACTATTTGAAATTTAACCTATTCAACAGGGTAATGTTACGTGGCAAAGTGTAAACTAAAGTGTACACCATAGTGCACATATCGCAAGGTTCTCACCGATTGAGGTTTGCTATTAGAACACTGTTTTTTGACACGTTGTTTGACACTCGTATATTTGACAAGTGTCAATTGGATGGGACAACTATTTGAAATTTAAACTATCCAACAGGATAATGTCACGTGGCAAAGTGTAAACTAAAGTATACACAATTGTGTACATGTCGCAAGGTTCTCACCGATTGAAGTTTTCTATTTGTACACTGATTTTTGACACGTTGTTTGACACTTGCATTGTTTTCAAGTGTGAATTAGATGGGAAAACCGTTTGAAATTTAAACTGTCCAACAGGGTAATGACACATGGCAAAGTGTAAACTAAAGTGCACATCATAGTGTACATGTTGCAAGGTTTTTGCCGATTTAACTTTGCTATTTGTACACTGATTTTTGAAACGTTGTTTGACACTTGCAATGTTGTCAAGTGTCAATTGGATGGGAAAACTGTTTGAAATTTAACCTATACAACAGGGTAATGTCACGTTGCAAAGTATAAACTAAAGTGTACACCATAGTGTACATGTGGGAAGGTTCTCTACGATTGAAGTTTGCTATTTGTACACTGATTTTTGACACGTTGTTTGACACTCGTATATTTGACAAGTGTTAATTGGATGGAAAAACTATTTGAAACTTAAAATGTCCAACAGGGAAATGTCACGTGGCAAAGTGTAAACTAAAGTGTACACCATAGTGTACATGTCGCAAGGTTCTCACCGATTGAGGTTTGCTATTAGAACACTGATTTTTGACACGTTGTTTGACACTTGTATTATTGTCAAGTGTCAATTGGATGGGACAACTATTTGAAATTTAAACTGTCCAATAGGGTAATGTCACGTGGCAAAGTGTAAGCTAAAGTGTACACAATAGTGTACATGTCACAAGGTTCTTACCGATTGAAATTTGCTATTTGTACACTGATTTTTGACACGTTGTTTGACACTTGCATTGCTTTCAAGTGTGAATTTTATGGGAAAACCGTTTGAAATTTAAACTGTCCAACAGGGTAATGTCACGTGGCAAATTGTAAACTAAAGTCTATACCATAGTATACATGTAGCAAGGTCCTTACCGATTGAACTTTGCTATGTGTACACTGGTTTTTGACACGTTGTTTGACACTTGCATTGTTGTCAAGTTCAATTAGATGGGAAAACCATTTGAAATTTAAACTGTCCAACAGGGTAATGACACGTGGCAAAGTGTAAACTAAAGTGCACACCATAGTGTACATATTGCAAGGTTTTTACCGATTTAAATTTGCTATTTGTACACTAATTTTTGACACGTTGTTTGACACTTGTAATGTTTTCAAATGTCAATTGGGTGGGAAAACTATTTGAAATTTAAACTATCCAACGGGGTAATGACACGTGGCAAAGTGTAAACTAAAGTATACAGAATAGTGTACATGTTGTAAGGTTCTCACCGATTGAAGTTTGCTATTTGTACCCTGATTTTTGACACGTTGTTTGACACTTGCATTGTTTTCAAGTCTAAATTGGATGGGAAAATTGTTTGAAATTTAAACTGTCCAACAGGGTAATGACACATGGTAAAGTGTAAACTAAAGTGCACACCGTAGTGTACATGTTGCAAGGTTTTTACCAATTTAAATTTGCTATTTGTGCACTGATTTTTGACACCTTGTTTGACACTTGCAATGTTTTCAAGTGTCAATTGGATGGGAAAACTGTTTGAAATTTAAAATTTCCAACAAGGCAATGATAGGTCGCAAAGTGTAAACTAAAGTGTACAGAATAGTGTACATGTTGCAAGGTTCTCACCGATTGAAGTTTGTTATTTGTACACTGATTTTTGACATGTTGTTTGACACCTACATTGTTTTCAAGTGTCAATTGGATGGGAAAATGTTTGAAATTTAAATTGTCCAACACGGTAATGACACGCGGCAAAGTGTAAACTAAAGTGTACAGAATAGTGTACATGTTGCAAGGTTCTCACCGACTGAAGTTTGCTATTTGTACACTGATTTTTGACACGTTGTTTGATACTTGCATTGTTTTCAAGTGTCAATTGGATGGGAAAACCGTTTGAAATTTAAACTATCCAACAGGATAATGGCATGTGGCAAAATGTAAACTAAAGTGCACACCATAGTGTACATGTCGCAAGGTTTTTACCGATTTAACTTTGCTATTTGTACACTGATTTTTGACACGTTATTTGACACTTGCAATGTTTTCAAGTGTTAGTTGGATGGGAAAACTGTTTGAAATTTAAACTGTCCAACAGGGTAACGACACGTGGTAAAATGTAAGCTAAAGTGTACAGAATAGTGTACATGTTGCAAAGTTCTCATCGATTGAAGTTTGCTATTTGTACACTGATTTTTGAAACATTGTTTGATACTTGCATTGTTTTCAAGTGTCAATTGGATGGAAAAACCATTTGAAATTTAAACTGTCCAACAGGATAATGACACATGGCAAAGTGTAAACTAAAGTGCACACTATAGTGTACATGTTGCAAGGTTTTTACCGATTTAACTTTGCTATTTGTACACTGATTTTTGACACGTTGTTTGATACTTTCAATGTTGTCAAGTGTCAATTGGATGGGAAAACTGTTTGAAATTTAACCTATCCAACAGGGTAATGTCACGTTGCAAAGTGTAAACTAAAGTGAACACCATAGTATACCGGTCGGAAGGTTCTCCCCGATTGAAGTTTTCTACTTATACACTGATTTCTGACACGTTGTTTGACACTCCTATTTTTGTCAAGTGTCAATTGGATGGGACAATTAATTGAAACATAAACTGTCCAACAGGGTAATGTCATGTGGCAAAGTGTAAACTAAAGTGTACACCATAGTGTACATGTCGCAAGGTTCTCATCGATTGAGGTTTGCTATTTGTACACTGATTTTTGACACGTTGTTTGACTCTTGCATTGTTGTCAAGTGTCAATTGGATGGAAAAACCATTTGAAATTTAACCTATCTAACAGGGTAATGTTGCGTGGCAAAGTGTAAACTAAAGTGTACACCATAGTGTACATGTCGCAAGGTTCTCACCGATTGAGGTTTGCTATTAGAACACTGATTTTTGACATGTTGTTTGACACTTGTATTGTTGTCAAGTGTCAATTGGATGGGACAACTATTTGAAATTTAAACTGTCCAACAGGGCAATGTCACGTGGCAAAGTGTAAACTAAAATGTACACTATAGTGTACATATCGCAAAGTTCTTACAGGTTGAACTTTCCTATTTGTACACTTATTGTTGACACATTGTTTGACTCTCGCATTGTTGTCAAGTGTCAATTGGATGGGAAAACTATTTGAAATTTAAACTGTCCAACAGGGTAATGACACGTGGCAAAGTGTAATCTAAAGTACACACTATAGTATACATGTTGCAATGTTCTTATCGATTTAACTTTGCTATTTGTACACTGATTTTTGACACGTTATTTAACACTTGTAGTGTTGTCAAGTGTCAATTAGATGGGAAAACTATTTGAAATTTAACCTATCCAACAAGGTAATGTCACGTTGCAAAGTGTAAACTAAAGTGTGCACTATAGTGAACTTGTCGCAAGGTTCTCAGCGATTGATGTTTGCTATTTGTACACTGATTCTTGACACGTTGTTTGACACTTGTATTGTTGTCAAGTATCAATTAGATGGGACAACTATTTGAAACTTAAACTCTTCAACATGGTAATATCACGTGGCAAAGTGTAAACTAAAGTGTACACCATAGTGTACATATCGCAAGGTTCTCACTGATTGAAGTTTACTATTTGTACACTAATTTTTGACACGTTGTTTGATACTTGCATTGTTGTCAAGTATCAATTGGATGGGAAAACAATTTGAAATTTAACCTATCCAACAGGGTAATGTCACGTGGCAAAGTGTAAACTAAAGTATACACCATAGTGTACATGTCACAAGCTTCTCACCGATTGAAGTTTGCTATTTGAATACTGATTTTTGACACATTGTTTGACACTTGCATTGTTGTCAAATGTCAATTGGATGGGACAACTGTTTGAAATTTAAACTTTCCAACAGGGTAATGTCACGTGGTAAAGTGTAGACAAAAGTGTACACCATAGTGTACATGTTGCAAGGTTCTCACCGATTGAAGTTTGCTATTTGTACACTAATTTTTGACATGTTGTTTGACACTTGCATTGTTATCAAGGGTCAATTGGACGGAAAAATTGTTTGAAATTTAAACTATCCAACAGAGCAATGTCACGTGGCAAAATGTAAACTATAGTGTACACCATAGTGTACATATCACAAGGTTCTTACCGGTTGAACTTTCCTATTTGTACACTGATTTTTGACACGTTGTTTGACTCTTACATTGTTGTCAAGTGTCAATTGGATGCGAAAACTATTTGAAATTTAGCCTATCTAATTGGGTAATATCACGTGGCAAAGTGTAAACTAAAGTGTACACCATAGTGTACATGTAGCAAGGTTCTTATCGATTGAACTTTGCTCTTTGTACACTAATTTTCAACACATTGTTTAACACTTGCATTGTTGTCAAGTGTCAATTGGATGGAAAAACTATTTGAAATTTAAATTGTCCAACAGGATATGCGGCAAAGTGTAAACTAAAGTGTACAATATAGTGTACATGTCTCAAGGTTCTTACTGATTGAACTTTCCTATTTGTACACAGATTTTCGACATGTTGTTTGACACTTGCATTATTATCAAGTGTCAATTAGATGAAAAAATTGTTTGAAATTTAAACTGTCCAATAAGGTACGCGGTAAAGTGTGAACTAAAGTGTACACTATAGTGTACATGTAGCAAGGTCCTTACCGATTGAACTTTGCTATTTTGTCAACCGATTTTCGACACATTGTTTGACACTTCCATTGTTGTCAAGTGTCAATTGTAGGGAAAACTGTTTGAAATTTAAACTGTCAAACAGTGTAATGACACATGGCAAAGTGTAAACTAAAGTGTACACCATAGTTTACATGTAGCAAGGTTCATACCGACTGAACTTTGCTATTCTTACACTTATTTTTGACGTATTGTTTGACACTTGCATTGTTGTCAAGTGTCAATTGGACGGGAAAGCTATTTAAAACTTAAAATGTCCTGTAGGGTAATGTCACGTGGCAAGGTGTAAAGTAAAGTGTGTACACCATAGTGTATATGTCGCAAAGTTCTTACCGATTGAACTTTCCTATTTGCACACTGATTTTTGACACATTGTTTGACGCTATTGTCTAGTGTCATTCGGATGGAAAAACTGTTTGAAATTTAAACTGTCCAACAGGGTGATGTCACATGGCAAAATGTAAACTAAAGTGTACACCATAGTGTACATGTCGCAAGGTTCTCACCGATTGAACTTAGCTCTTTGTACACTGATTTTTGACACATTGTTTGACACTTGCATTGTTGTCAAGTGTCAATTGGATGGGAAATTTTTTTGAAATTTAAGCTGTCCAACAGGACAATGTCACGTGGCAAAGTGTAAACTAAAGTGTACATCATAGTGTACATGTCGCAAGGTTCTTACCGATTGAACTTTCCTATTTGCACTCTGATTTTTCACACGTTGTTTTACACTTGCATTGTTGTCAAGTGTAAATTGGATGAGAAAACTGTTTAAAATTTAAACTGTCCAATAGGGCAATGTCACGTGTCAAAGTGTAAACTAAAGTGTACAGCACAGTGTTCATGTGGAGGTTCTTACTGATTGAACTTTGCTATTTGTACATAGATTTTCGACTCGTTGTTTGCCACTTGCATTGCTATCAAGTTTTACTTGGATGGAAAAATTGTTTGAAATTTAAACTGTCCAACAGCGTAATGTCATATGCCAAAGTGTAAACAAAAGTGTACACCATAGTGTACATGTCGCAAGGTTCTTACCGAATGAAATTTCATATTTGTACACTGATTTTTGACACGTTGTTTGACTCATGCATTGTTATCAAGTGTCAATTGGATGGGAAATTTGAAATTTAAACTGTCCAGTCGTGTAATGACACATGGCAAAGTGGAAATTAAAGTGTGCACCATAGTGTCCATGTAGCAAGGTTCTTACCGATTGAACTTTGCTATTTGTACACTGATTTTTGACACGTTGTTTATCACTTAAAATTTGGTCAATTGGATGGGAAAACTGTTTGAAATTTAAACTGTCCATCAGTGTAATGTCACTTGGCAAGGCGTAAAATAAACTGTATATACCAAAGTGTACATGTCGCAAGGTTCTTACCTGTAGAACTTTCCTATTTGTACACTAATTTTTTACACGTTATTTGATGCTTACATTGCTGTCAAGTGTCAATTGGATGGAAAAATTATTTGAAATTTAAACTGTCCAACAGGGCAATGTCACGTGGCAAAGTGTAAACTAAAGTGTACAGCATAGTGTACATGTCGCAAGGTTCTTACCAATTGAACGATGCATTTGTACACTAATTTTTGACACGTTGTTTGACACTTATATTGTTGTCAAGTGTCAATTGGATGGGAAAACAGTTTGAAATTTAAACTATCCAGCAAGGTTATGTCACGTGGCAAAGTGTAAACTGAAGTGTACACCACATTGTACATATTGCAAGGTTCTTTTCGATTGAATTTTGCTATTTGTACACTTATTTTGGGCATGTTATTTGACACTTGCATTGTAGACAAGTGTCATTTTGATGGTAAAACTATTTGAAATTTAAACTGCTCAATAGGATAATGTCACGTGGTAAAGTGTACAAAATAGTGTACATGTAGCAAGGTCCTTACTGATTGAACTTTACTATTTGTACACTGATTTTTGACACGTTGTTTGGCACTTGCATTGTTATCAAGTGTTAATTGGATGAGAAAATAGTTTGAAATTTAAACTATCGAATAGGGTAATGACATGTGGCAAAGTGTAACTAAAGTGTACACCATAGTGAACATGTAGCAAGGTTCTTTCCGATTGAAATTTGCCATTTGTACACTTATCTTTGACACGTTGTTTGACACTTGAATTGTTGTCAAGTGTCAATTGGATGGGAATACTACTTGATATTTAAACTGTCCAATAGGGTAATGACACGTGGCAAAGTGTACACCATAGTGTACATGCAGCAAGGTTCTTACCGCTGAACTTTGTTATTTGCACACTGATTTTTGACACGTTGTTTGACACTTACATTGTTGTCAAGTGTCAATTGGATGAGAAGACAGTTTGAAATTTAAACTGTCCAGCAAGGTTATGTCACACGACAAAGTGTACACCACAGTGTACATATAACAAGGTTCTTTTCAATTGAATTTTGCTATTTCTACACTTATTTTAGGCACGTTATTTGACACTTGCATTGTAGCCAAGTATCATTTTGATGGTAAAACTATTTGAAATTTAAACTGCTCACTATGGTAATATTACGTGGCAAAGTGTACACAATAGTGCACATGAAGCAAGGTCCTTACCGATTGAACTTTACTATTTGTACACTAATTTTTGACACATTGTTTGACACTTGCATTGTTGTCAAGTGTCAATTGGATGGGAAAATAGTTTGAAATTTAAACTGTCGAACAAGGTAATGACATGTAGCAAAGTGTAACTAAAGTGTATACCATAGTGAACATATAGCAAGGTTCTTTTCGATTGAACTATGCCATTTGTACACTTATCTTTGACACGTTGTTTGACACTTGCATTGTTGTCAAGTGTCAATTGGATGGGAAAACGGTTAGAAATTTAAGTTGTCCAACAGGGTAATGACATGTGGCAAAGTGTAAACTAAAGTGTACACCATAGTGTACACGCAGCAAGGTTCTTACCGACTAAACTTTGTTATTTGCACACTGATTTTTGACACGTTGTTTGACACTTACATTGTTGTCAAGTGTTAATTGGACGAGAAGATAGTTTTAAATTTAAACTGTCTAGCAAGGTTATGTCACGTGGCAAAGTGTAAACTGAAGTGTACACCACAGTGTACATATAGCAAGGTTCTTTTCGATTATATTTTGCTATTTGTACACTTATTTTGGTCATGTTATTTGACACTTGCATTGTAGACAAGTATCATTTTGATGGTAAAACTATTTGAAATTTAAATTGCTCAATAGGGTAATATCACGTGGCAAAGTGTACACAATAGTGCACATGTAGTAAGGTCCTTACCGATTGAACTTTACTATTTGTACACTGATTTTTGACACGTTGGTTGACACTTGCATTGTTGTCAAGTGTCAATTGGATAGGAAAATAGTTTGAAATTTAAACTGTCCAACAGGGTAATGACACGTGGTAAAGTGTAACTAAAGTGTACACCATAGTGAACATGTAGCAAAGTTCTTTCCGATTGAACTTTGCTATTTGTACACTTATTTTTGACACGTTGTTTGACACTTGCATTATTGTCAAGTGTCAATTGGACGGGAAAACAATTTGTAATTTAAACTGTCCAACAATGTTATGTCACATGGCAAAGGGTAAACTGAAGTGTACGCCACAGTGTGCATATACTAAGGTTTTTTTCGATTGAACTTTGCTATTTGTACACTTATTTTGGGCAAGTTATTTGACACTTGCATTGAAGCCAAGTGCCATTTGGATGGAGAAACTACTTGAAATTTAAACTGTCCAATAGGGTAATGACATGTGGCAAAGTGTAAACTAAAGTGTACACCAAAGTGAACTTGTAACAATGTTCTTACCGGTTGAACTCTGCAATTTGTACATTGATTTTTGAGACGTTGTTTGGCGCTTGCATTGTTGTCAAGTGTCAATTGGATGGGAAAACTGTTAGAAATTTAAACTGTCCAACAGGGTAATGACATGTGGCAAAGTGTAAACTAAAGTGTACACCATAGTGTACATGCAGCAAGGTTCTTACCGACTGAACTTTGTTATTTGCACACTGATTTTTGGCACGTTGTTTGATAGTTACATTGTTGTCAAGTGTCAATTGGACGGGAAGACAGTTTGAAATTTAAACTGTCCAGCAAGTTTATGTCACTTGGCAAAGTATAAATTGAAGTGTACACCATGTTGTACATATAGCAAGGTTCTTTTCGATTGAACTTTGCTATTTGTACAATTATTGTGGGCACGTTATTTGACACTTGCATTGTAGCCAAGTGTCAGTTGGATGGGAAAACTATTTGAAATTTAAACAATCAATAAGGTAACGTCACGTGGCAAAGTGTACACAATAGTGAACATGTAGCAAGGTCTTTACCGATTGAACTTTACTATTTGTACACTGATTTTTGACACATTGTTTGACACTTGCGTTGTTGTCAAGTGTCAATGGGATGGGAAAATTGTTTGGAATTTAAACTGTCCAACAGGGTAATGACACATGGCAAGTGTAAACTAAAGTGTACACCAAAGTGAACATGTAACAAGGTTCTTACCGATTGAACTTTGCCATTTGTGAACTGATTTTTGACACGTTGTTTGACACTTGCATTTTTGTCAAGTGTCAATTGGATGGGAAAATTATTTGAAATTTAAACTGTCCAACAAGGCAATGACATGTGGCAAAGTGTAAACTAAAGTGTACACCAAAGTGAACATATAACAAGGTTCTTACCGATTGAACTTTGCTATTTGTACACTTATTTTTGACACGTTGTTTGACACTTGCCTTATTGTTGAGTGTCAATTGGATGGAAAAACTGTTTGATATTTAGACAACCAACAGGGTAATGACACGTGGCAAACTATACACAATAGTGTACATGCAGCAAGGTTCCGACCAACTGAACTTTGTTACTTGCACACTGATTTTTGACACGTTGTTTGACACTTACATTGTTGTCAAGTTTCAATTGGACAGAAAAATAGTTTGAAATTTAAACTGCCCAGCATGGTTATGTTATGTGACAAAGTGTAAATTGAAGTGTACACCACACTGTATATATAGCAAGGTTCTTTTCGATTGAACTTTGCTATTTGTACACTTATTGGTGGCACGTTATTTAACACTTGCATTGCAGCCAAGTGTCATTTGGATGGGAAAACTATTTGAAATTTAAACTCCTCAATCGGGTAATATCACGTGACAAAGTGTACACAATAGTGCACATTTAGCAAGGTCCTTACCGATTGAACTTCGCTATTTGTACACTGATTTTTGACACATTGTTTGACACTTACATTGTTGTCAAGCATTAATTGGATGGGAAAACTGTTAAAAATTTAAACTATCCAACAGGGTAATGACACGTGGCAAAGTGTAAACTAAAGTGTACGCCATAGTAGCTAGGTTCTTACCGATTGAATTTTGCTATTTGTACACTTATTTTTGACACGTTGTTTGACCCTTACATTGTTGCTAAGTGGTAATTTGATGGGAAAACTGTTTGAAATTTGAACTACCCAACAAGGTAATGTCACGTGACAAAGTGTAAACTAAAGTGTACACCATAGTGTACATGTAACTAGGTTCTTATCGATTGAACTTTGCTATTTGTACACTAATTTTTGACATGTTGTTTGATAATTGCATTGTTGTTAAGTGTCAATTTGATGGGAAAACTATTTGAAATTTAAACTGTCCAACAAGGTAATGTCACGTGGCAAAGTGTAAACTATAGTATACACCGTAGTGTTATTGTAGCAAGGTTCTTACCGATTGAACTTTGCTATTTGTACACTTATTTTTGACATGTTGTTTGAAATTTGCATTTTTGACAAGTGTCAATTGGATGAAAAAACTATTTGAAATTTAAACAGTCTAACAGGGTAATGACACGCGGCAAAGTGCAAACTAAATTTTACACCACAGTGAACATGCAGCAAGGTTCTTACTGACCGAACTTTGTTATTTGCCCACTGATTTTTGACACGTTGTTCGACACTTACATTGTTGTCAAGTGTCAATTGGATGGAAAAACAGTTTGAAATTTAAACTGTCCAACAAGGTTATATCACGTGACAAAGTGTAAACTGAAGTGTACACCACAGTGTACACATAGCAAAGTTCTTTTCGATTGAACTTTGCTATTTGTACACTTATTTTGGTCACCTTATTTGACACTTGCATTGTAGCCAAGTGTCATTTGGATGAGAAAACTATTTGAAATTTAAACTGCTCAATAGGTAATGTCATGTCGCAAAGTGTACCCAATAGTGTACATGTAGCAAGGTCATTACCGATTGAACTTTACTATTTGTACACTGATTTTTGACATGTTGTTTGACACTTGCATTGTTGTCAAGTGTCAATTGGATGGGATCACTATTTGAAATTTAAACTGTCCAACAGGGTAATGACACGTGGCAAAGTGTAAACTAAATTGTACACCATAGTGAACATGTAGCAAGGTTCTTACCGATTGAAAGTTGCTATTTGTACACTTATTTTTGACACATTGTTTGACACTTGCATTGTTGTCAAGTGTCAATTGGATGGAAAAATTGTTTGAAATTTGAACTGCCCAACAAGGTATTGTCACGTGGTAAAGTGAAAAATAAAGTGTACACCAAAGTGTACATGTAGCAAGGTTCTTACCGATTGAACTTTGCTATTTGTACACTTATTTTTCACAAGTTGTTTGACACTTGCATTGTTGTCATGTGTCAATTGGATAGGAAAGTTGTTTGAAATTTAAACTGTCCAACAGGGTAATGACACGTGGCAAAGTGTAAACCAAAGTGTACACCACAGTGTACAAGCAGCAAGGTTCTTACTGACTGAAGTTTGTTATTTGCACACTAATTTTTGACACGTTGTTTGACACTTTCATTATTGTCAAGTGTCAATTGGATAGGAAAACAGTTTGAAATTTAAATTGTCCAGCAAGGTTATGTCACGTGGCAAAGTGTAAACTGAAGTGTACACCACATTGTGCATATAGCAAGGTTCTTTTCGATTGAACTTTGATATTTGTACACTTATTTTGGGCAAGTTACTTGACATCTGCATTGAAGCCAAGTGCCATTTGGATGGGAAAACTATTTGAAATTTAAACTGCTCAATACAGTAATGTCACGTGGCAGAGTGTACACAATAGTGTACATGTAGCAAGGTCCTTACCGATTGAACTTTGCTATTTGTACACTTATTTTGGGCACTTTATTTGACACTTGCATTGTAGCTGAGTGTTATTTTGATGGGAAAACTATTTGAAATTCAAAATCCTCAATAGGGTAATGTCACGTGGCAAATTGTACACAATAGTGTACGTGTAACAAGATCCTTACCAATTGAACTTTGCTACTTGTTTACTGATTTTTGACACGTTGTTGTTGTCAAGTGTCAATTAGATGGGAAAACAATTTGAAATTTAAACTGTTCAACAGGGTAATGACACGTGGCAAAGTAAAAACTAAAGTGTACACCACAGTGAACATGTAGCAAGGTTCTTACCGATTGAACTTTGCTATTTGTACACGTATTTTTGACACATTGTTTGACCCTTGCATTGTTGTCAAGTGTCAATTGGATAGGAAAACTGTTTGAAATTTGAACTGCCCGACAAGGTAATGACACGTGGCAAAGTGTAAACTAAAGTGTACACCGTAGTGTACATGTAGCAAGGTTCTTACCGATTGAACTTTACTATTTGTACACTAATTTTTGACTTGTTGTTTGACACTTGCATTGTTGTCAAGTGTCAATTGGATGGAAAAATTGTTTGGAATTTAAACTGTCCAACCGTGTAATGACACGTGGCAAAGTGTAAACTAAAGTGTACACCATAGTGAACATGTAGCAAGGTTCTTACCGATTGAACTTTTCTATTTCTACACTTATTTTTGACACGTTATTTGACACTTGCATTGTTGTCAAGTCTCAATTGGATGGGAAAATTGTTTGAAATTTGAACTGCCCAACAAGGTAATGTCCCGTGGCAAAGTGTAAACTAAAGTGTACACCATAGTGTACGTGTAGCAAGGTTCTTACCAATTGAAATTTGCTATTTGTACATTGATTTTTGACACATTGTTTCACACTTGCATTGTTGTCAAACGTCAATTGGATGGAAAAACTGTTTAAAATTTAAACTGTCCAATAGGGTAATGTCACGTGGCAAAGTGTAAACTAAAGTGTACACTGTACTGTACATGTACCAAGGTTCTTACCGATTGAACTTTACTATTTGTACACTTATTTCTGACACATTTTTTGACACTTACATTGTTGTCAAGTGTTAGTTGGATGGAAAAACTGTTTGAAATTCAAACAGTCCAACAGGGTAATGACACGTGGCAAAGTGTAAACTAAAGTGTACACCATAGTGTACATGCAGCAAGGTTCTTACCGACAGAACTTTGTTATTTGCACACTGATTTTTGACAGGTTGTTTGACACTTGCATTATTGTCAAGTGTCAATTGGACGGGAAAACAATTTGAAATTTAAATTGTCTAGCAAGGTTATGTCACGTGCCAAACTGTAAGCTGAAGTGTACACCACAGTATACATATTTCAAGGTTCTTTTCGATTGAACTTTGCTATTTGTACACTTATTGTGGGCACGTTATTTGACACTTGCATTGTAGCCAAGTGTTGTTTGGATGGTAAAACTATTTGAAATTTAAACTGCTCAATAGGGTATTGTAACGTGGCAAAGTGTACACAATAGTGCACATGTAGTAAGGTCCTTACCAATTGAACTTTGCTATTTGTACACTGATTTTTGACAAGTTGTCTGACACTTGCATTGTTGTCAAGTGTCAATTAAATGGGAAAACAATTTGAAATTTAAACTGTCCAATAGGATAATGACAGGTGGCAAAGTGTAAACTAAAGTGTACAACATAGTGAACATGTTGCAATGTTCTTACAGATTGAACTTTGCTATTTGTACAATTATTTTTGACACGTTGTTTGACACTTGCATTGTTGTCAAGTGTCAATTTGATGGAAAAAATGTTTGAAATTTGATCTGCCCAAGAAGGTAATATCATGTGGCAAAGTGTAAATTAAAGTGTACACCATAGTGTACATGCAGTAAGGATCTTACCGATTGAACTTTGCTATTTGTACAAAGATTTTTTACACTTTATTTGAAACTGGCATTGTTGTCTAGTGTCATTGGATGGGAAAATTGTTTGAAATTTAGACTGTCCAATAGGGTAATGTCACGTGGTAAAATGTAAACTAAAGTGTACACCATAGTGTTAATGTAGCAAGGATCTTACCGATTGAGCTTTACTATTTGTACACTTATTTTTAACACGTTGTTCGACACTTGCCTTATTGTCAAGTGTCAATTGGATTGGAAAACTGTTTGAAATTTAAACTGTCTAACTGGGTAATGACACATGGTAAAGTGTAAACTAAAGTGTATACCATAGTGTACATGCAGTAAGATTCTTACCGACTAAACTTTGTTATTTGCATAGTGATTTTTGACACGTTTTTCAACACTTGCATTGTTGTCAAGTGTTAATTGGACAGGAAAACAGTTTGAAATTTAAACTGTCCGGCGAGGTTATGTCACTTGGCAAAGTGTAAACTGAAGTGTATACCATAGTGTACATATAGTAAGGTTCTTTTCGATTGAACTTTGCTATTTGTACACTTATTTTGGGCACTTTATTTGACACTTGCATTGTAGCCAAGTGTCATTTGGATGGAAAAACTATTTGAAATTCAAACTCCTCAATAGGGTAATGTCACGTGGCAAAGTGTACACAATAGTGTACATGTAGTAAGGTCCTTACCGATTGAACTTTGCTACTTGTATACTGATTTTTGACACGTTGTTAGACTCTTGCATTGTTGTCAAGTGTTAATTATATGGGAAAACTATTTGAAATCTAAACTGTTCAACAAGGTAATGACACGTGGCAAAGTGTAAACTAAAGTGTACACCACAGTGAACATGTAGCAAGGTTCTTACCGATTGAACTTTGCTATTCGTACACTTATTTTTGACACATTGTTTGACCCTTACATTGTTGTCAAGTGTCAATTGGATGAAAAAATTGTTTGAAATTTAAACTGCCCAACAAGGTAATGTCACGTGGCAAAGTGTAAACTAAAGTGTACACCGTAGTGTACATGTAGCAAGGTTCTTACCGATTGAACTTTCCTATTTGTACACTAATTTTTGACACGTTGTTTGACAATTGCATTGTTGTCAAGTGTCAATTGGATGAAAAAATTGTTTGAAATTTAAACTGCCCAACAAGGTAATGTCACGTGGCAAAGTGTAAACTAAAGTGTACACCGTAGTGTACATGTAGCAAGGTTCTTACCGATTGAACTTTCCTATTTGTACACTAATTTTTGACACGTTGTTTGACAATTGCATTGTTGTCAAGTGTCAATTGGATGGAAAACTGTTTGAAATTCAAACTGTCCAATAGGGTAATTCACGTGGCAAAGTGTAAACTAAAGTGTACACATTAGTGCTAATGTAGCAAGATTCTTACCGATTGAACTTTGCTATTTGTACACTTATTTTTGACACGTTGTTTGACCCTTGCATTGTTGTTGAGTGTCAATTGGATTGGAAAACTATTTCAAATTTGAATGGTCCAACAAGGTAATGTCACGTGGCAAAGTGTAAACTAAAGTTTACACCATAGTATACAAGTAGCAATGTTCTTACCGATTGAACGTTACTATTTGTACACTAATTTTTGACACGTTGTTTGACAATTGCATTGTTGTCAAGTGTCAATTGGATGGGAAGACTGTTTGAAATTTAAACTGCCCAATAGTTTATTGACACGTGGCAAAGTGTAAACTAAATTATACATCATAGTGTTAATGTAGCAAGGTTCTTACCGATTGAACTTTGCTACTTGTGCACTGATTTTGGACCCGTTGTTTAACACTTGCATTATTGTCAAGTGTCAATTAGATGGGAAAACTGTTTGAAATTTAAACTGTCCAACAGGGTAATGACACGTGGTAAATTGAAAACTAAAGTATACACCATTATAGCAAGGTTCTTACCGATTGAACTTTACTATTTGTACTCTTATTTTTAACACGTTCTTTGAGCCTTGCATTATTGTCAAGTGTCAATTGGATGGGAAAGCTGTTTGAAATTTGAACTTCCTAACAAGGTAATGTCACGTGGCAAAGTGTAAACTAAAGTGTACACCATAGTGTACATGCAGCAAGGTTCTTACCGAATGAATTTTGTTATTTGCACACGATTTTTTAACACGTTGTTTGACACTGACATTGTTGTCAAGTATCAATTAGACGGGAAAGTAATTTGAAATTTAAATTGTCGAGCAAGGTTATGTCACATGGCAATGTGTAAACTGAAGTGTACACCACAGTGTACATATAGCAAGGTTCTTTTCGATTGAATTTTGCTATTTGTACACTTATTTTGGGCACGTTATTTGACACTTGCATTGTAGCCAAGTGTCATTTGGATGGTAAAACTGTTTGAAATTTAATCTGCTAAATAGGGTAATGTCACGTGGTAAAGTGTACACAATAGTGCACATGTAGAAAGGTCCTTACCGATTGAACTTTGCTATTTGTACACTGATTTTTGACACATTGTTTGACACTTGCATTGTTGTCAAGTGTCAATTGGATGAAAAAACTGTTTAAAATTTAAACTGTCCAACGGGATAATGACACGTGGCAAAGTGTAAACTAAAGTGTACACCATAATGTACATGTAGCAAGGTTCTTACCGATTGAACATTGCTATTTGTACACTGATTTTTGACACGTTGTTTGACAATTGTATTGTTGTCAAGTGTCAATTGGATGGAAAAACTATTTGAAATTTAAATTGTCCCATAGGGTAATGTCACGTGGCAAAGTGTAAATTAAAGTGTACATCGTAGTGTTAATGTAGCGATGTTCTTACCGATTGAACTTTGTTATTGGTACAATTATTTTTAACATGTTTTTTGACCCTTGCATTATTGTCGAGTGTTAATTGGATTGGGAAACTGTTTCAAATTTGAACTGCCCAACAAGGTAATGTCACGTGGCAAAATATAAACTAAAGTGTACACCATAGTGTACAAGTAGCAAGGTTCTTACCGATTGAACTTTACTATTTGTGCACTGATTTTTGACACGTTCTTTGACAATTACATTGTTGTCAAGTGTCAATTGGATGGGAAAACTGTTTGAAATTTAAACTGTCCAATAGGTTAATGTCACGTGACAACGTGTAAACTAAAGTGTACATCGTAGTGTTAATGTAGCAAGGTTCTTACCGATTGAACTTTGCTACTTGTGCATTGATTTTGGACCTGTTGTTTAACACTTGCATTGTTGTCAAGTGTCAATTGGATGGGAAAACTGTTTGAAATTTAAATTATCCAACAGTGTAATGACACGTGACAAAGTGTAAACTAAAGTGTGCACCATAGTGTACATGCAGCAAGGTTCTTACCGACTGAACTTTGTTATTTGCACACTGATTTTTGACGCATTTTTTGACACTTGCATTGTTGTCAAGTGTGACTTGGACGGGAAAACATTTTGAAATTTAAACTGTCCAGCAAGGTTATGTCATGTGACAAAGTGTAAACTGAAGTGTACACCATAGTGTACATATAGCAAGGTTCTTTTCGATTGAACTTTGCTATTTGTACACTTATTTTGAGCATGTTATTTGACACTTGCATTGTAGCCAAGTGCCATTTAGATGGAAAAACTATTTGAAATTTAAACTGCTCAATAGGGTAATGTCACGTGACAAAGTGTAAACTAAATTGTGTTAACCATAGTGTACATGTAATACTCCGAAATTTTATGCTTATTTAAATTTCTTTGGGATAGCAATTTAACTTTCAATATTATTTTTTGCCATACGGTAAAAGGGGACAACACCTTTGTAGTGGTTAATGTTAGAGGTAGTTAATGAATGTAGGCATGAAGCATCAAGGTTGTGTATACATGAAGTGGTTAATAGTTAGTCGAAACTTAAGGCAAGTTTGGATTTAAATGAAGTGGATTATTTTGTTAGGGCTTCAATTGACCAAATGATTAAATTATGTTACAATCTACAATTTTTGAATATGTAAGTTGGGTACAAGTTTAAATTTGGGGTACACTATGTTAACAATGAAAGTTAGCGGGTTTAGATTATATTAGTTGAAAAGATGAGAGGTTTCCTTTGTAAATCTAGGTTTTAAGGCCACTTATTACCCTATAATCAACCCACTTGTTATCCATCATCACCATACACTTAGATAATAGACCAAACATGTGTACAAGTAAAGAAAAAAAAAAGAAAAATGGGAAAAAGGAGGTTGAGGCGGTGGGAGAGAAAAAAAGAAAGAAATCAAACCAACATCCTTATCTTTATATATATATAAATACATCCATATCCATTGCCATAGAAAGATTTCCTTCATTTTACAAAACACTTATACACTTAAAAAGAGAGCAAAAACCGAAAATAAGAAAGGAAAGGGAAAGCTTACGCGATGATGGATTGAGGACAACGAAGTTTTGTACCGAAAGTTTTATTTTGTGTGTTTTGTTCGATGACAGTTTTTTCCATCTATTTTTCTTATGGTATTATGTAAAAATATGTACATGAAATGATGAAATATGGTATTAATAGTAAATTTTGTAATTATATCTTTCATGTTATGTAAAGAGACATTTTTGTAGTTTATTTTCCTTACAAGAGACAAAAGGCAGAAACGGGACAGTTTCTGGAGTCAATTTCAAAATGATGTTTCTAACTCCATAAACGTCCATTTGAGATTCTAAAAATATTTATGTTTTCCTCTTTGAGTTTTCTAAATGTGGCCGAAGGAATCACTCAATTTGAATACCTATGGCCTGAGTTATCAACGTTTTAACGTCTAAAGGTCAATCTGGATTTCCTGTGTAATACTTCACTGTTTTCAGTAAAACGTCCATATCATGTGATCTTGGAAAATTTTCATATTTTAACCTAGAAAACTACTTGAAATTATCTTTCTAATGCCGCAAATTTCATGTAAAACGGAGTTGGGATGAATTTTATAAAAAGTGTCAAACTTGCTGCCTCAACTAACCTTGATAGTGCCGAGGCCGTATATATGAAGCATAATTCCTTGTCGACATGCACTTCTATCGGCCATCAAATTTTATAAGAATTATTTTACCAAGTTGTAAATAAGTTTTTCACATGTAACACTTCTATTTAAGAGTATTTACATGTACCAAAGGCAAAAGCTATTATGTTTAGTACGTAACCCTCGAAGCGTAAGTTCGGGGCGTCACAGTACATGTCGCAAGATTCTTACCGATAGATCTTTGGTATTTGTACCCTGATTTTTGATACGTTATTTAACACTTGCACTATTGTCAAGTGTCCATTGGATGGAAAAACTATTGAAAATTTAAACTAGCCCACAGGTTAATGTCGCGTGGCAAAGTGTAAACTAAAGTGTACACCATAGTACACATGTCGCAAGGTTTTTACCGATTGAACTTTCCTATTTGTACATTGTTTTTTGACAAGTTGTTAGACTCTTGTATTGTTGTCAAGTGTCAATTGGATGGGAAAACTATTTAAAATTTAAACTTTCTAATAGGGTAATGGCACGTGGTAAAGTGTACACCATAGTGTACATGGTTCTTACCGATTGAACTTTGCTATTTGTACACTAATTTTCATCACATTGTTTGACACTTGCATTATTATCAAGTGTCAATTGGATGGGAAAACTCTTTGAAATTTAAAATGTCCAATAGGGTAATGTCATGTAGCAAACTGTAAACTAAAGTGTACACTATAGTGTACATATAGTAAGATTTTTACCGATTGAACTTTGTTATTTGTACTCTGATTTTGGACGCGTTGTTTGACACTTGTATTGTAGTCAAGTGTCAATTTGATGGGAAAACTATTTGAAATTTAAACTGTCAAATACGGTAACGTCACGTGGTAAAGTGTACACCAAAGTGTATATGTACCAAGGTCCTTACCGATAGAACTTTGCTACTTGTACACTGATTTTTGACACTAGCATTGTTGCCAAGTGTCAATTGGATGGTAAACTGTTTGAAATTTAAACTGTCCAACAGGGTAATGACATGTTGTATAGTGTAAACTACATTGTATACCATAGTGTACATATAGCAAGGTTCTTGGCGACTGAACTTTGTTATTTGCACACTGATTTTTGACACGTTGTTTGAAACTTACATTTTTGTCAAGTGTCAATTGGATGGGAAAATAGTTTGAAATTTAAACTATCCAGCTGGGTAATATCACGTGGCAGAAGTGTATACTATAGTGTACACCATAGTGTACATATAGCAATGTTCTTTTCGATTGAACTTTGCTATTGTACACTTATTTTGGGCACGTTATTTGACACTTACATTGTAGTCAAGTGTCATTTGGATGGAAAAATCGTTTGAAATTTAAACTGCCCAATAGGGGAATGTCACATGGCAAAGTGTACATGCAACAAGGTCCTTACCGATTGAACTTTGCTATTTGTACACTGATTTTTGACATATTGTTTGACACTTGCATTGTTGTCTAGTGTCAATTGGATGGAAAAACTGTTTGAAATTTAAACTGTCCAACAGGATAATGACACGTGGCAAAGTGTAAACTAAAATGTACACCATAGTGAACATGTAGTAAGGTTCTTACCGATTGAACTTTACAATTTGTTCACTGATTTTTGACACATTATTTGACACTTGCAGTGTTGTCAATTGTCTATTGGACGGAAAAACTGCTAAAAATTTAAATTGTCCTGTAGGTAATAGGTAATGTCACGTGGCAAACTGTAAACTAAAGTATGTACACCATAGTGTACATATCACAAGCTTCTTACCGATTGATCTTTGCTATTTGTACACGAATTTTTGACACATTGTGTCACACTTTCATTGTAGCCAAGGGTCAATTGGATGGAAAAACTGTTTGAAATTTAAACTGTCCAACAGATTAATGTTACGTGGCAAAGAGTACACTAAAGTGTACACCATAGTGGACATGTTGCAAGGCTCATACCGATTGAATTGTTTTATTTGTACACTGATTTTCGACACGTTGGTTAACACTAGCATTGTTGTCAAGTGCCAATTGGATGGAAAATTGTTTGAAATTTAAACTGTCTAAGAGGGCAATGTCAAGTGGCAAAGTTTAAACTAAAGTGTACACCATAGTGTACATGTAGCAAACTTCTTACCGATTAAGCTTTGCTATTTGTACACCGATTTTTGACACATTGTTTGATACTTGCATTGTTGTCAAGTGTTAGTTGGACGAAAAAATTGTTTGAAATTTAAACTGTCCGACAGAGCATGTGGCAAAGGGTAAACTAAAGTGTACACCATAGTGTACATGTAGCAAGGTTCTTACCGATTGAACTTTGCTATTTGTACACTTATTTTTGACACGTTGCTTGACACTTGCATTGTCGTCAAGTGTCAATTGGATGGGAGAGCAGTTTGAAATTTAAACTGTCCAACAGGGTAATGTCACGTGGTAAAGTGTAAACTAAAGTGTACACCATAGTGTACATGTAGAAAGGTTCTTACCGATTGAAATTTGCTATTTGTACACTTATTTTCACACATTGTTTGAAAATTCCACTGTTGTCAAGTATCAATTGGATGGGAAAACTGTTTGAAATTTAAACTATCCCGTAGGGTAATGTTATATGGCAAAGTGTAAACTAAAGTGTGTAAACCATAGTGTACATGTCGCAAGGTTCTTACTGACTAAACTTTGGTATTTGTGCACTAATTTTTGATTCTTTGTTTGACACTTGCACTTTTGTCAAGTGTCAATTGAATGGAAAAACTGTTTAAAATTTATACTGTCTGACAGGATAATGTCGCGTGGTAAAGTTTAAGCTAAAAAGTACATCATAGTGCACATGTCCCAAGGTCCTTACCGATTGAACTTTGCTATTTGTACATTGATTTTCGACGCGTTGTTTAACACTTGCATTATTGTCAAGTGTCAATTGGATGGGAAAACTATTTGAAATTTAAACTATCCAACAGGGTAATGACACGTGGCAAAATGTAAACTAAAGTGTATACCATAGTATACATGTAACAAGGTTCTTACCGACTGAACTTTGCTATTTGTACACATATTTTGGACACGTTGTTTGACACTTGCATTATAGTCAAGTGTCATTTGGAGTGGAAAACTGTTTGAAATTTAAACTATCCGATAGGGTAATGCCACGTGGCAAAGTGTACGCAATAGTGTACATGGAGTAAGGTCCTTACCGGTTGAACTTTTCTATTTGTACACTGATATTTGACACGTTGTTTGACACTTGCATTTTTGTCAAGTGTCAATTGGATGGGAAAACTGTTTGAAATTTAAATTGTCCAACAGGGTAATGACACGTGGCTAAGTGTAAACTAAAGTGTACACCATAGTGAACATGCAGCAAGGTTTTTACCGATTGAGCTTTGCTATTCGTACACTGATTTTTGACACGTTATTTGACACTTGCATTGTTGTCAAGTGTCTATTGGATGGGAAAACTATTTGAAATTTAAACCATCCTGTAGGAAATGTCAGGTGGCAAGGTGTAAACTAAAGTGTTTACACCATAGTGTACATGTCGAAACATTCTTACCGATTGAACTTTGTTATTTGTACAATGATTTTTGACACGTTGTTTCACACTTTCATTGTATTCAAGTGTCAATTGGATGGGAAAATTGTTTGAAATTTAAACTGTCTAACAGGTTAATGTCACGTGGTAAAGTGTAAGTAAAAGTGTACACCATACTGCACATGTCGCAAGGCTCTCACCGATTAAAATTTTCTATTCCTACACTAATTTTCGACACGCTATTTGACACTTGCATTGTTATCAAGGGTCAATTGGATGGGAAAACAGATTGAAATTTAAACTGCCCAATAGGGGTAATGACACGTGGCAAAATGTAAACTAAAGTGTACACCATAGTGTACATGTAGCAAGATCCTTACCGATTGAACTTTGCTATTTGTACACAGATTTTTGACACGTCGTTTGACACTTGTATTGTTATGAAGTGTCAATTGGATGGAAAAATAGTTCAAAATTTAAACTGTACAACAGGGTAATGTCACTTGGCAAAGTGTAAATTAAAGTGTACACCATAGTGCACATGTGGTAAGGTTCCTATCCATTGAACTTTGCCATTCGTACGCTGATTTTTAATACATTGTTTGACACTTGCATTGTTTTCATGTGTCAATTGGATGGGAAAACTATTCGAAATTTTAACTGTCCAACAAGGTAATGTCAAGAGGCAAAGTGTAAACTAAAGTGTATACCATAGTGTAATGTAGCAAGATCCTTACAGATTGAACTTTGTTATTTGTACACTAATTTTCGACACGTTGTTCGACACTTGTATTGTTGTGAAGTGTCAATTGGATGAGAAAACTATTTGAAATATAAACTGTCCAATAGGATATTGTCACGTGGCAAAGTGTAAACTAAAGTGTACACCATTGTGTACATGTGGTAAGGTTCCTACTAATTGAACTTTACTATCTGTACACTAATTTTTGACCCATTGTTTGACACTTGCATTGTTGTCATGTGTCACTTGGATGGGAAAACTGTTTGAAATTTAAACTGTCTAGGAGGGTAATGTCACGTGGTAAAGTGTAAACTTAAGTGTGTAAACCATAGTGTATATATCGCAAGGTTCTTACCGATTGAACGTTGGTATTAGTAAATTGATTTATGAGACGTTGTTTGACACTTGTACTGTTGTCAAGTGTCCATTGGATGGGAAAACTATTTAAAATTTAAACTGTACCATAGGGTAATGTCACGTGGCAAAGTATAAACTAAAGTGTACACCATAGTGCACATGTCGCAAGGTTCTTACCGATTGAACTTTCCTATTTGTACACTGATTTTTGACAAGTTGTTTGACTCTTGTATTGTTGTCAAGAGTCAATTGGTTGGAAAAAAATTTTGAAATTTTAACTGTCCAACTAGGGAATGTCACGTGGCAAAGTGTACACTAAAGTGTACACCATAGTGTACATGTAGTAAGGTTCTTACCGACCGAACTTTGTTATCTGCACACTAATTTTTGACACGTTGTTTGACACTTGCATTTTTGTCAAGTGTCAATTGGATGGGAAAACTGTTTGAAATTTGAACTGCCCAACAAGGTAATGTCACGTGACAAAGTGTAAACTAAAGTGTACACCATAGTGTACATGTAGCAAGACTCTTACCGATTGAACTTTGCTATTTGTACACTGATTTTTGACATATTTTTTTACACTTGCATTGTTGTCAAGTGTCAATTGGATGGGCAAACTATTTGAAATTTGAATTGTCCAATAGGGTAATGTCACGTGGCAAAATATAAATTGAAGTGTACACCGTAGTGTTAATGGAGCAAGGTTCTCACTGATTGAACTTTGCTATTTGTACACTTATTTTTGACACGTTGTTTGATACTTGCATTGTTGTCAAGTGTCAATTCGATGGGAAAATTGTTTGAAGTTTAAACTATCCAATAGGGTAATGACACGTGGCAAAGTGTAAACTAAAGTGTACACCATAGTGTACATATAGCAAGGTTCTTACCGACAGAATTTTGTTATTTGCACACTAATTTTTGACACGTTGTTTGATACTTGCATTGTTGTCAAGTGTCAATTGGATGGGAAAACAGTTTGAAATTTAAACTGTCCAGCAAGGTTATGTCACGTGGCGAAGTGTAAACTAAAGTGTACATCACAATGTACGTATAGGAAGGTTCTTTTCGATTGAACTTTGCTATTTGTACACTTATTTTGGGCACGTTATTTGACACAGGCATTGTAGTCACGTGTCACTTGGATGGGAAAACTATTTGAAATTTAAATTGCTCAATAAGGTAATGTCACGTGGCAAAGTGTACATAATAGTGTACATGTAACAAGGTCCTTACCGATTGAACTTTGCTATTTATACACTGATTTTTGACACGATATTTGACACTTGCATTGTTGTCAAGTGTCAATTGGATGAGAAAATTGTTTGAAATTTAAACTATCCAACAAGGTAATGACATATGGTAAAGTGTAAACTAAAGTGTACACCATAGTGAACATGTAGCAAGGTTTTTACCGATTGAACTTTGCTATTAGTACACTTATTTTTGACTCGTCGTTTGACACTTGCATTGTTATCAAGTGTTAATTGGATGGGAAAACTATTTGAAATTTGAACTGCCCAATAGGGTGATGTCATGTGACAAAGTGTAAACTAAAGTATACACCATAGCGTACATGTAGCAAGGTTCTTACCGACTGAACTTTACTATTTGTACACTTATTGTTGACACGTTATTTGAAACTTGCATTGTTGTCAAGTGTCAATTGGATGGGAAAATTGTTTGAAATTTAAGCCGTCCAGCAGGCTAATGTCATGTGGCAAAGTGTAAACTAAAGTGTGTAAACCATAGTTTACAAGTCGCAAGGTTCTTACCGATTGAACTTTGGTATTTGTACACTGATTTTTGATACGTTGTTTGACACTTCCACTGCTGTCAAGTGTCCATTGGATGGGAAAATTGTTTAAAATTCAAACTATCCCATGAGGTAATATTGCGTGGAAAAGTGTAAACTACAGTGTACACCATAGTGCACATGTCGCAAGGTTCTTACCGATTGAACTTTTCTATTTGTATACTGATTTTTGACATGTTGTTTGACTCTTGTATTGTTGTCAAGTGTCAATGGGATGAAAAAACTATTTAAAATTTAAAATGTCCAACAGGGTAGTGTCACGTGACAAAGTGTAAACTAAAGTATACACCATAGTATACATGTGTCAAGGTTTTTAGCGATTGAAATTTGCTATTTGTACACTGATTTTCGATATGTTGTTTGACATTTGTATTGTTGTCAAGTGTCAATTGGATGGAAAAACTGTTTTAAATTTAAACTATCCAATAGGGTAATGTCACGTGGCAGAGGTTAAAATGAAGTGTACACCAAAGTGTACATATAGCAAGGTTCTTTTCGATTAAACTTTGCTATTTGTACACTTATTTTGGGCTCGTTATTTGACACTTGCTTTTAGTCAAGTGTTATTTAGATGGAAAAACTGTTTGAAATTTAAACTGCCCAATAGGGTAATGTCACGTGGCAAAGTGTACACAATAGTGTACATGCAGTAAGGTCCTTACTGATTGAACTTTGCTATTTGTACACTAATTTTTGAAACGTTGTTTGACACTTGCATTGTTGTCAAGTGTCAATTAGATGGGAAAACTATTTGAAATTTAAACTGTCCAACAAGGTAATGACATGTGGCAAAGTGTAAACTAAAGTATACACCATAGTGAACATGTAGCAAGGTTCTTACCGATTGAACTTTGCTATTTGAACACTGATTTTTGACACGTTATTTGACACTTGAATTGTTGTCAAATGTCTATTGGACAGGAAAATTGTTTGAAATTTAAATTGTCCTGAAGGTAATGTCACAGGGTAAAGTGTAAACTAAAGTGTGTACACCATAGTGTACATGTTGCAAGCATCTTACCGATTGAACTTTGCTATTTATACACTAATTTTTGACACGTTGTTTAACACTTGAAATGTTTTCAAGTGTCAATTGGATGGGAAAACTATTTAAAATTTAAATTGTCCAATGGGGCAATGTCACATGGCAAAGTGTAAATTAAAGTGTACACCATAGTGTACATGTAGAAAGCTTTTTACCGATTAAACTTTGCTATTTGTACACTGATTTTTGACACGTTTTACGCTTGCATTGTTGTCAAGTGTCAATTTGATGGGAAAACTGTTTGAAATTTAAACTGTCCAATAGGGCACGTGGTAAAGTGTAAACTAAAGTGTACACCATAGTGTACATGTAGGAAGGTTCTTACTGATTGAACTTTGCTATTTGTACACTTATTTTTGACATGTTGTTTGAAACTTGCATTGTCATCAAGTATCAATTGGATGGGAAAACTATTTGAAATTAAAACAGTCCAACAGGGTAATGTCACGTGGCAAAGTGTAAATTAAAGTGTACACCAAAGTGTACATGTTGCAAGGTTCTTACTGATTGAAATTTACTATTTGTACACTTATTTTTGACACATTGTTCGAAACTTACATTGTTATCAAGTGTCAATTGGATGGGAAAACTGTTTGAGATTTAAACTGTCCAGCAAGGCAATGTCACGTGGCAAAGTGTAAACTAAAGTGTGTAAATCATAGTGTACATGTCACAAGGTTCTTACTGACTGAACTTTGGTATTTGTGCACTGATTTTTAATTCGTTGTTTGACTCTTGTACTATTGTCAAGTGTCAATTGAATGAGAAATCCATTGAAAATTTAAACAGTCCGACAGGGTAATGTCGTGTGGCAAAGTGTAAGTTAAAAAGTACACCATAGTGCACATGTCACAAGGTCCTCATCGATTGAACTTTGCTCTTTGTATACTGATTTTCAACGCGTTGTTTGACACTTACACTCTTGTCAAGTGTCAATTGGATGGAAAAACTATTTGAAATTTAAACTATCCAACAGGGCAATGACATGTGGCAAGTGTAAACTAAAGTGTACACCATAGTATACATATAGCAAGGTTCTTACCGACTGAACTTTGCTATTTGCACACTGATTTTTGACACTTTGTTTGACACTTGCATTGTTGTCAAGTGACAATTTGACGGGAAAACTGTTTGAAATTTAAATTGTCCAACAGGGTAATGTCACGTGACAAAGTGTAAACTAAAATGTACACCCCAGTGTAAATATAGCAAGGTTCTTACCGATTGAACTTTACTATTTGTACATTAATTTTCGACACGTTGTTTGACAGTTGCATTGTAGTCAAGTATCATTTGGATGGGAAAACTATTTGAAATATAAACTGTCCAATAGGGTAATGTCACGTGGCAAAGTGTAAATTAAAGTGTACACCATAGTGTACATGTGGTAAGGTTCCTATCGATTGAACTTTGCTATTCGTACGCTGATTTTTGACACATTGTTTAACTCTTGCATTGTTGTCATGAGTCAATTGGATGGGAAAACTGTTTGAAATTGAAACTGTCCAATAGGGTAATGTCACGTGGCAAAGTGTACACAATAGTGTACATGGAGCAAGGTCCTTACCGATTGAACTTTACTATTTATACACTGATTTTTGACACTTGCATTGTTGTCAAGTGTCAATTGGATGGGAAAATTGTTTGAAATTTAAACTGTCCAACAGAGAAATGACACGTTGTAAAGTGTAAACTAAAGTGTACACCATAGTGTACATGCAGCAAGGTTCTTACCGATTGAACTTTCCTATTTGTACATAGATTTTTGACACGTTGTTTGACACTTGCATTGTTGTCAAGTGTCAATTGGATGGGAAAAATATTTGAAATTTAAACTGTCCAGCAGGGTAATGTGTAAACTTAAGTGTGTGCACCATAGTGTACATGTAGCAAGGTTCATACCGATTGAACTCTACTATTTGTACACTGATTTTTGACATGTTGTTTGACACTTGCGTTGTTGTTAGGTGTCAATTGGATGGAAAAATTGTTTGAAATTTAAGCTGTCCAAAAGGGAAATGTCACGTGATAAAGTGTATACTAGCGTGTACACCATAGTGTACATGTAGCAGAGTTCTTGCCAATTGGACTTTGCTATTTCTAGACTAATTTTTAACATGTTGTTTGACACTTGCATTGTTGTCAAGTGTCAATTGGATAGGAAAATTGCTATTTGTACACTGATTTTTGACACGTTGTTTGACACTTGCATTGTTGTCAAGTGTCAATTGGACAGGAAAACTGTTTGAAATTTAAACTATCCAGCAAGGTAATGTCACATGAAAAAGTGTAAACTCATGTGTGTACACCATAGTGTACATGTAGCAAGGTTCTTACCTATTGAACTTTGCTATTTGTACACTTATTTTTGACACGTTGTTTGAAATTTGCATTCTTGTCAAGTGTCAATTGGATGGGAAAACTGTTTGAAATTTAAACTGTCCAACAGGGTAATGTCACGTTGCAAAGTGTAAACTAAAGTGCACACCATAGTGTAAATGCAGCAAGGTTCTTACCGATTGAACTTTGCTATTTGTACACTGATTTTTGAGATATTGTTTGACACTTGCATTGCTGTCAAGTGTTAATTGGATGGGAAAACTGTTTGAAATTTAAACTGTCTAGTTGGGCAATGTCATATGGCAAAGTGTAAACTTTGGTGTGTGCACCATAGTGTACATGTAGCAAGGTTCTTACTGATTGAACCTAACTATTTGTGCACTGATTTTTGACACGTTGTTTAACACTTGCATTGTTGTCAATTATCAAGTGGATGGGAAGACTGTTCGATATTTAAACTGTCAAATAGGGCAATGTCACGTGGTAAAGTGTAAACTAAAGTGTACACCATAGTATACATGTAGCAGGGTCCTTACCGATTGAACTTTGCTATTTGTACACTAATATTTGACACGTTGTTTGACGCTTGCATTGTTGTCAAGTGCCAATTGGATGGAAAAATTGTTTGAAATTTAAACTGTCCAACAGGGATATGTCACATGGCAATATGTAAACTAAAGTGTACACTATAGTGTGCATGTAGCAAGGTCCTTATCGATTAAACTTTGCTATTTGTACACTGATTTTCAACACGTTGTTTGACAATTGCGTTGTTGTCAAATGACAATTGGATGGGAAAACTGTTCAAAATATAAACTGTCCAACAAGGTAATATCATGAGGGAAAGTGTAAACTAATGTGTACATCATAATGTACATGTAGCAAGATTCTTACCGATTGAACTTTGATAATTATATAGCTGATTTTTGAGACTTTTTTGACACTTGCGTTGTTCTCAATTGTCAATTGGATGGGAAAACTGTTTGAAATTTAAACTGTCCAACAAGGTAATGTCACGTGGCAAAGTGTAAACTAAAGTGTACAACATAGTGTACATGTACCAAAGTTCTTACCAATTGGACTATGCTATTTTTACACTGATTTTCAAAATGTTGTTTGACACTTGCGTTGTTGTCAAGTTTCAATTGGATGGAAAAACTGTTTGAAATTTATACTATCCAATAGAGCAATGTCATGTGATAACGTATAAACTAAAGTGTAAACCATAGTGTACATGTAGCAAGATCCTTACCGATTGAACTTTGCTATTTGTACACTGATTTTTTACACGATGTTTGACTCTTACATTACTGTCAAGTGTCAATTGGATGGGAAAATTGTTTGAAATTTAGACCGTCCAGCAGTGTAATGTCACATGGTAAAGTGTAAACTTAAGTGTGTACACCATATTGCGCATGTAGCAAGGTTCTTACTGATTGAACTTTGTTATTTATACACTGATTTTCGACACTTGCATTGTTCTCAAGTGTCAAATGGAAACTGATTTTCGACACGTTGTTTGACACTTACATTGTTGTCAAGTGTCAATTGGATGGGAAAACTATTTGAAATTAAAACAGTCCAATAGGGTAATGTCAAGTTGCAAAGTGTAAACTAAAGTGTACATGTAGCAAAGTTCTTACCGATTAAACATTGTTATTTGTAGACTTATTTTTGACATGTTGTTTGACACGTGCATTGTTGTCAAGTGTCAATTGGATGGGAAAGCTGTATGAAATTTAAACTGTCCAACAGGGTAATGTCATGTGGTAAAGTGTAAACTAAAGTATACACCATAGTGGACAAGTCGTAAGGTTTTTACCGATTGAACTTTGCTATTTGTACGCTGATTTTTGACACGTTGTTTGACACTTACATTGTTGTTAAGTGTCAATTGGATGGGAAAACTGTTTGAAATTTAAACAATCCAACAGGGTAATGTCGCGCGACAAAGCGTGAACTAAAGTGTACACCATAGTGTACATATAACAAGGTCCTTACCAATTGATTGGAAAACTCGCCAACAAAAAAATGCACATGAAGTTTTAGTCAAATTTGATTCGAAATGTCCCAATGAACCAAAGTCAAGTGAAATTTTTGTCAAATTTGATTGGAAACGCACCAATGAAACAAATCCATGTGAAATTTTAGTCAAATTTGATTGGAAACGCACCGACGAACATTATTCAGCTGAAATTTTGGACAAATTTAATTTAATACACGCCAATGAACGAAACCCTGGCAAAATTTTAGTCGAATTTGATTTGATACAGCCTATGAACGAAATCGAAGTGAAATTTTACTCAAATTTAATTGGAATTGTGCTGATGAAAAGTCGCATGAAATTTTAGTCAAATTTGATGGAAATTCATCGACGAACATAATTCAGATGAAATTTTCGTCAAATTTGGTTTGAAACACACGAACTAGTGAAATTTTAGTCAAATTTGATCTGATACATGCCAATGAATGAAATCCAAGTGAAATTTTAGTTAAATTTGATTTGATACATGCCAATATATGAAACCCATGTGAAATTTTAATCAAATTTGATTGAAATTGCGCCAATGAAAAGCTGTATGAAATTTTAGTGAAATATGATTCAAAATGTGCCAATGAACCAAAGTCATATGAAATTTTAGTCAAATTTGATTGAAAATGCGCCAATGAACAAAATCTAGATGAAATTTTAGTCAAATTTGATTTGAAACGCATGAACGAACAAAATCCTGGTAATATTTTAGTTAAATTTAATTAGAAACCCGCCGATAAAGGAAATCCTAGTGAAAGTTTAGTCAAATTTGATTGGAAACGGGCCGATGAACAAAACTCATGAGAAATTTTAGTCAAATTTGATTGGAAACGCGCCAACAAATAAACACACTTAAAATGCTAGTCAAATTTGATTCGAAATGTGCCAATGAACTAAAGTCATGTGTAATATTAGTCAAATTTGATTGGAAACGCACCAATGAATGAAATCCATGTGAAATTTTAGTCAAATATGAAGGGAAATGCACCAACGAACAAAATATTGATTAAATTTTAGTCAAATTTGATTAGAAACACGGCAATGAACTAAATCCCGATAAAATCTTTGTTAAATTTGATGGGAAATGTGCCAACGAACACAATTCAGATGAAATTTTAGTCAAATTTGATTTGATACGCGCCAATAAACGAAATCCAAGTGAAATTTTAGTCAAATTTAATTTGATACATGCCAATGAACGAAATCCAAGTGAAATTTTAGTCAAATTTGATTGGAATTGTGCCAATAAAAATTCGTATGAAATTTTAGTGAGATTTGATTTGAAATGTGCCAATGAACAAAAGTCATGTCAAATTTTAGTCAAATTTGATTGAAAATGCGCAAATGAACAAATTTCAGATGAAATTTTAGTCAAATTTGATTTGAAACGCACGAACGAATAAATTTTTTGTGAAATTTTAGTCAAATTTGATTAGAAACACGCCAATGAACTAAATCCCGGTGAAATTTTAGTCAAATTTCATTAGAAACGCGCCAATGAACCAAAACCTTGTGAAATTTTAGTCAAATTTAATTCGAAATGTGCCAATAAACCAAAGTCATGTGAAATTTTTGTCAAATTTGATTGGAAACATTTCAATGAACCAAACTCGGGTGAAATAGTAGTCAAATTTGTTTGAAAACGCACTAATAAACAAAATTCAAATGAAATGTAAGTCAAATTTGATTTGAAACGTATGAAAGAACAAAATCCTGGTGAGATTTTAGTCAAATGTTATTAGAAACTCACCAATGAACGAAATCTTGGTGAAGTTTTAGTCAAATCTGATTGGAAATAGGCCAATGAGCAAAACTCGTGTGAAATTTTAGTCAAATTTGATTGGAAACAACCAACAAAAAAACCTGCTTGAAATGCTAGTTAAATTTGATTCGAAATGTGCCAATTAACCAAAAGTCATGTGAAATTTTAGTCAAATTTGATTGGAAACACTCCAATGAACCAAACTCACAGTAAATTATAGTCAAATTTGATTGAAAATACGCCGATGAACAAAATTCAGATCAAATTTTAGTCAAATTTGATTGAAAATTCTCCAGTGAACAAAATTCTAGTGAAATTTTAGTCAAATTTTATTAAAAACATGCTAATGAACTAAAACCCAGTGAAATTTTAATCATATTTGATTTAAAACGCGCCAATGAACCAAACTCATGTGAATTTTTTGTCAAATTTGATGGAAAATGCGCTAACGGACAAAATTCAGATAAAATTTTAGTCAAATTTTGATTTGATACGCGCCAATGAATGAAATCCAAGTGAAATTTTATTCAAATTTGATTTGATACACACCAATGAACGAAATCCAAGTGAAATTTCAGTCAAATTTGATTGAAAACGTGCAAACGAAAAAATTTGCATAGAATTTTAGTCAAATTTGATTCAAAATGTGCCAATGAACCAAAGCCATATGAAATTTTAGTCAAATTTGATTGGAAAGGTGCCAATGAACGAAATTAATGTGAAATTTTAATCAAATTTAATTTGATACACGCCAATGAACGAAACCCTGGTGAAATGTTAGTCTTATTTGATTTGATACAAGGCAATGACCGAAACCCAAGTAAAATTTTAGACAAATTTGATTGGAGTTGCGCCAATGAAAACCCGCTCGAAATGCTAGTTAAATTTGATTCAAAATGTACCAATGAACCAAAGTCATGTGAAATTTTAATCAAATTTGATTGGAAACACGCCAATGAACCAAACTCAGGTGAAATTTTAGTCAAATTTGATTGAAAACACGACGATGAACAAAATTCAGATGAAATTCTAGTCAAATTTGAGTGGAATACTCTAATGAACAAAATACTGGAGAAATTTTAATCAAATTTGATTAGAAATGCGAGAATGAACTAAATCTCGGTAAAATTTTAATCAAATTTGATTGGAAACGCGCCAATGAACCAAACACATGTGAAATTTTAGTCAAATTTGATTGAAAACGCGCCAACGAAATAATCCGTATGAAATTTTTGTCAAATTTAATTCGAAATGTGCCAATGAACCAAAGTTATGTGAAATTTTAGTGAAATTTGATTGGAAACGCACCAATGAACCAAGCTTATGTGAAATCTTAGTCAAATTTGATGGAAAACGTGCCAATGAACTAAATTTTGGTGAAATTTTAGTCAAATTTGATAGGAAACGTGCCAACGAACATAATTCAGATGAAATTTTAGTCAAATTTGATTTGATACATGCCAATGATCGAAACCCTACTTAAATTCTACTCAAATTTAATTGGATATGAGCCAATGAACGAAATCCAAGGAAAATTTTAGTCAAATTTGATTGGAATTATGCCAATAAAAAGCCGCATAAAATTTTATTCAAATTTGATTCGAAATGTGCCAATGAACCAAAGGCGCGTGAAATTTTTGTCAAACTTGATTAAAAACGCGCCAATGAACAAAATCCTAGTGAAATTTTAGTCAAATTTGATTAGAAACACACCAATGAACTAAATCCCGATGAAATTTTAATCATATTTGATTGAAAACGCGCCAATAAACCAAACACAAGTGAAATATTTATCAAAATTGATGGGAAATGCGCCAACGAATAAAATTCAAATGAAATTTCAGTCAAATTTAATTTGATACATGCCAATGAATGAATCCCTGGTGAAATTTTTAGTTGAATTTGATTTGATACACGCCAATGAACGAAACCCAAGTGAAATTTTAGTCAAATTTGATTGGAATTGCACCAATGAAAAGCCGCATGAAATTTTAGTCAAATTTGATTCCAAATGTGTCAATGAACCAAAGTCATGTAAAGTTTTAGTCAAATTTGATTGAAAAGAAGCCAATGAAAAAAATCTAGATGAAATTTTACTCAAATTTCATTTGAAACGCACGAACGAACAAAATCCTTGAGAAATTTTAGCCAAATTTGATTAGAAGCACACCAATGAACTAAATCCCATTGAAATTTTAGTCAATTTTGATTGAAAACATACCAATGAACCAAATCGTTGTGAAATTTTAGTCAAATTTGATTGTAAACGTTCCAACGAAAAACTCATATGAAATTGTAGTCAAATTTGATTCGAAATGTGCCAATGAACCAAAGTCATATGAAATTTTAGTCAAATTTGATTGAGAACGTACCATTGAACAAAATTTAGATGAAGTTTAAGTCAAATTTGATTTGAAACGCACGAACGAACAAAATCCTGATGAAATGTTAGTCAAACTTGATTAGAAACACGCCAATGAACGAAATCCAAAATTTGATTGGAAACGGGCCAATGAACAAAACTCGTGTGAAATTTTAGTCAAATTTGATTGTTAACGTGCCAACAAAGAAAACCCACTTGAAATGCTAGTTAAATTTGATTCGAGATGGGCAAATGAACCAAAATCATGTGAAATTTTAGTTAAATTTGATTGGAAATGCTCCTATGAACCAAACTCAGGTGAAATTTTAGTCAAATTTGATTGAAAAAGCGTGGATGAACAATATTTAGATGAAATTTTAATCAAATTTCATTGAAAATACTTAAACGAACAAAATCTTGGTAAAATTTTAGTCAAATTTGATTAGAAACAAGCGAATGAACTAAATCCCGAAAAGATTTCAATCATATTTCATTGGAAACGCGCCAACGAACCAAACACATGTGAAATTTTAGTCAAATTTGATTGGAAACGCGCCAACGAAAAAATTCGCAAGAAATTTTAGTCAAATTTGATTTGAAATGTTCCAATGAACTAAAGTCATGTGAAATTTTTGTCAAATTTAATTGAAAACACGCAAATGAATCAAACTTATGGGAAATTTTAGTCAAATTTGATGGGGGAACGCCCTAACGAACACAATTCTGATGAGATTTTAGTCAAATTTGATTTGATACATGCTAATGAACGAAACCCTAGTAAAATTTTAGGCAAATTTGATTTGATACACGCCAATGAACGAAATTCAAGTGAAATTTTAGTCATATTTGATTGGAATTGTGACAATTAAAATCTGCATGAAATTTTAGTCAAATTTTATTCGAAATATGCCAATGAACCAAAGTCATGAGAAATTTTAGTCAAATTTGATGGGAAGCGCGCCAATGAACAAAATACAGATGAAATCTTAGCCGAATTTGATGTCAATCGCACTAGCGAACAAAATTCTAATGAAATTTTAGTCAAATTTGATTAGAAGCACGCTCATGAACGAAATCCTAATGAAATTTTAGTCAAATTGAATTGGAAACGCGCCAGTAAACCGAACCCATGTGAAATTTTAGTCAAATTTGATGTGAAATGTGCCAACGAACAAAATTCAGATGAAATTTTTATCGAATTTGATTTGATTCATGCCAATGAAAGAAAGCCAAATAAAATTTTAGTCAAATTTGATTGGAATTGTACCAATGAAAAGCTGCATGAAATTTTAGTCAAATTTGATTCGAACTTTGCCAATGAAACAAAGTCATGTGTAATTTTAGTCAAATTTGATTGGAAACGAGCTAATGAACCAAACTCAGGTGAAATTATAGTCAAATTTGATTGAAAACGCGCCAATGAACAAAATTCAGATAAAATTTTATTCAAGTTTGATTGGAAATGCTCTAACGAACAAAATCCTAGTAACATTTTAGTAAAATTTGATTAGAAACACACCATTGAACTAAATTCCGGTGAAATTTTAATCAAATATGATTGAAAGCACGCAAATGGACCAAAAACGTATGAGATTTTAGTCAAATTTGATTGAAAACGTGCCAACGAAAAAATTCGCATGAAATTTTAGTCAAATTTGATTTGGAATGTGCCAATCAACCAAAGTCATGTGAAATTTTAGTCAAATTTGATTGGAAACGCGCCAATGAACCAAACCCATGTGAAATTTTAGTTAGATTTGATGGGAAACAAGCCAACGAACAAAATTCAGATGAAATTTTTGTCGAATTTGATTTCATACATGCTAGCTAACAAAATTCAAGTGAAATTTTAGTCAAATTTGATAATAAAAAAAATGCACCAAGGAACAAAATTCATGAGAAATTTTAGACAAATTTGATGGGAAACGTGCCAACGAACAAAGTTCAGATGAAATTTTAGTCAAATTTGATTTGATACACGCCAATAAACAAAACCCTAGTGAAATATTAATCATATTTCATTGGAAACAAGCCAATATACCAAACACATGTGAAATTTTAGTCAAATTTGATTGGAAACACGCCAACGAAAAAAACTCACATGAAATTTCAGTCAAATTTGATTCAAAATGTGCCAATGAACCAAAGTCAAGTGAAATTTGATGGGAAACAAGCCAACAAACAAAATTTAGGTGAAATTTTAGTCGAATTTGATTTAATACACGCCAATGAACGAAACCCTGGTGAAATTTTAGTCAAATTTGATTTGATACATGTCAATGAAAGAAACCCAAGTGAAATTTTAGTCAAATTTGATTTGAAATGTGCCAATGAACCAAAGTCGTGTGAAATTTTAGTCAAATTTGATTGATAATGTGCCAATGCACAAAATTCAAATGAAATTTTAGTCAAATTAGATTTGAAATGCACAAAGAACAAAATCCGTGTGAAATTTTAGTTAAATTTGATTTGATACACGCCAATGAACGAAATCCTGGTGAAATTTTAGCCAAATTTGATTGGATACATGCCAATGAACAAAACTCGCATGTAATTGTAGTCAAATTTGATTCGAAATGTGCCAATGAACCAAAAGTCATGTGAAATTTTAGTCAAATTTGATTGAAAACGTGCCTATGAAGCAAAATCAGGTGAAATTTTAGCCAAATTTGTTTGAAAATGCGCCAATGAACAAAATTCAAATGAAATTTTAGTCAAATTTGATTGAAAACGTGCCTATGAAGCAAAATCAGGTGAAATTTTAGCCAAATTTGTTTGAAAATGCGCCAATGAACAAAATTCAAATGAAATTTTAGTCAAATTTGCTTGGAAATGCTCTAACGAACAAAGTTCTGGTGAATTTTTTGTCAAATTTGATTAGAAACACGCCAATGAGCTAAATCTCGATGAATTTTAATCAAATTTCATTGGAAACACGCCAATGAACCAAACCATAAAATTTTGGTCAAATTTATTTGGAAACGCGCCAACGAAAAAACTCGCATAAAATTTTAGTCAAATTTGATTCGAAATGTGCTGAAGAACCAAAGTCATGTGAAATTTTGTTAAATTTGATTGGAAACGCCCCAATGAACAAAATTCAGTTGAAATTTTAGTCAAATTTGATTTGAAATGTACGAACAAACAAAATTCTTGTGAATTTTTAGTCAAGTCTGATTAGAAACACACCAATGAACTAAATTCCGTTGAAATTTTAGTCAAATTTAATTGGAAACGCGCTAATGAACCAAACACATGTGAAATTTAAGTCAAATTTGATTCGAAATGTGCTGTTGAACTAAAGTCATGAGAAATTTTAGTCAAATTTGATTGAAAGCGCGCCTATGAAGCAAACTCATGAAATTTTATTCAAATTTGATTAAAAACGCACCATTGAACAAAATTCAGATGAAATTTAAGTCAAATTTGATTTGAAATGCACAAACAAAATAAGTCCTAGTGAAATTTTAGTCAAATTTGATTAGAAACACGCCAATGAACGAAATCCAGGTAAAATTTTAGTCAAACTCGATTGGAAACGGGCCAATGAACAAAATTCATGTGAAATTTTAGTTAAATTTGATTGGAAACATGCCAATGAAAAAACCTACTTGAAATGCTAATTAAATTTGATTCGAAATGTGCCAATGAATCAAGTTACGTGAAATTTTTGTCAAATTTGATTGGAAACACACCAATGAACTGAACTCAGGTGAAATTTTAGTCAAATTTGATTGAAAACGTGTCGATGAAGAAAATTCGGATAAAATTTTAGTCAAATTTGATTGAAAATACTATAACGAACAAAATCCTGGTGAAATTTTAGCCAGATTTTAGAAACATGCGAATGAACTAAATCCCAGAGAAATTTTAATCATATTTAATTGGAAATGCGCCAATGAGTGAAACACGTGTGAAATTTTAGTCAAATTTGATTTAAAATGTACCAATGAACTAACGTCATGTAAAATTTTAGTCAAATTTGATTGGAAACACGCCAATGAACCTAACCCTTGCAAAATTTTAGTCAAATTTGATGGGGAACGTGCCAACAAACACAATTCAGATGAAATTTTAGTCAAATTTGATTTGATACATGCTAATGAACGAAACCCTGGTGAAATTTAAGGCAAATTTGATTTGATACACTCCAATGAACGAAATCCAAGTGAAATTTTAGTCAAATTTGATTGGAATTGCGCCAATTAAAAGTTGCATGAAATTTTAGTCAAATTTGATTCGAAATGTGCCTATAAACCAAAGTCATGTGAAAGTTCAGTCAAATTTGATTAAAAACGCGCCAATAAACGAAATCCATATGAAATCTTAGTCGAATTTGATGTCAAACGTACTAGCGAACAAAATCTTGATGAAATTTTAGTCAAATTTGATTGAAAACGCGCTAATTAACCCAACTCATGTGAAATTTTAGTCAAATTTGATGTGAAACGTGCCAACGAGCAAAATTCTGATAAAATTTTAGTCAAATTTGATTGGAAACGCGCCGATGAACCTAACTTAGGTGAAATTATAGTCAAATTTGATTGAAAACGTGCCAATGAACAAAAATCAGATGAAAATTTATTCAAGTTTGATTAAAAATACTCTAACGAACAAAATCCTGGTGAAATTTTAGTAAAATTTGATTAGAAACACGCTATTAAACTAAATTCCAGTGAAATTTTAATCAAATTTGATTGGAAGCGCGCCAATGAACCAAACACATGAGAAATATTAGTAAAATCTAATTGAAAACGTGCCAACAAAAAAATCCGCATGAATTTTTTGTCAAATTTCATTTGAAATGTGCCAATGAATCTAAGTCATGTGAAATTTTAGTCAAATTTGATTGGAAACGCACCAATTAACCAAATCCATTCGAAATTTTAGTCAAATTTGATGGGAAACATGCCAACGAACAAAGTTCAGATGAAATTTTTGTCGACTTTGAATTGATACATGCCAGCGAACGAAATCCAAGTGAAAGTTTAGTCAAATTTGATCAGAAACTCGCCAAGGAACCAAATCCATGTGAAATTTTACACAAATTTGATGGGAAACACTCCAACGAACAAAATTCAGATGAAATTTTAGTCAAATTTGATTTGATACACGCCAATGAACGAAACCCAGTGAAATTTTAATTATTTTTTATTGGAAACGCGCCAATGAACCAAACACATGTGAAATTTAAGTCAAATTTGATTGGAAACACGTCAACGAAAAAACTCTCATGAAATTTTAGTCAAATTTGATTCGAAATGTGCCAATGAACCAAAGTCATGTGAAATTTGGTGGGAAACACGCCAACGAACAAAATTCAGAAGAAATTTTAGTCAAATTTGATTTGATACACGCCAATGAACGAAACCCTGGTGAAATTTTAGACAAATTTGATTTGATACACACCAATGAAGGAAACCAAAGTGAAATTTTAGTCAAATTTGATTCGAAATGTGCTAATGAACCAAAGTCGTGTGAGATTTTAGTCAAATTTGATTGAAAACGTGCCAATGAACAAAATTCAAATGAAATTTTAAATGCACGAACGAACAAAATCCTTGTGAA
Source organism: Olea europaea var. sylvestris (assembly GCF_002742605.1). Classification (NCBI taxonomy): domain Eukaryota; kingdom Viridiplantae; phylum Streptophyta; class Magnoliopsida; order Lamiales; family Oleaceae; genus Olea; species Olea europaea. The sequence goes on from NC_036239.1 coordinate 24,689,281, forward strand.
ATTTTAGTCAAATTTGATTTGATACACGCCAATGAATGAAACCCTAGTGAAATTTTAGCCAAATTTGATTTGATGCACGCCAATGAACAAAACTCGCATGAATTGTAGTAAAATTTAATTCAAAATGTGCCAATGAACCAAAGTCATGTGAATTTTTTGTCTAATTCAATTGAAAACGTGCCTATGAAGTAAAATCAGGTGAAATTTAAGCCAAATTTGTTTGAGAACTCGTCAATGAACAAAATTCAGATGAAATTTTAATCAAATTTGCTTGGAAATGCTCTAACGAACAAAATTCTGGTGAAATTTTAGCCAAATTTGATTAGAAACACGCCGATGAACTAAATCCCGGTGAAATTTTAATCATATTTGATTGGAAACTCGCCAATGAACCAAACACGTGAAATTTTAGTCAAATTTGATTGGAAATGCGCCAACGAAAAAATGCACAAGAAATTTTAGTCAAATTCGATTTGAAATGTGCCAATGAACTAATGTCATGTAAAATTTTAGCCAAATTTGATTGGAAACATGCCAATGAACTAAACCCTTGCGAAATTTTAGTCAAATTTGATTTGAAATGCACGAACGAACAAAAGCCTCGTGAAATTTTAGCCAAATTTGATTAGATACATGCCAATGAACTAAATCCCGATGAAATTTTAGTCAAATTTGACTGGAAATGCGCCAATGAACCAAACCCTTGTGAAATTTTAATGCACGAACGAACAAAATCCTCGTGAAATTTTAGCCAAATTTGATTAGATACATGCCAATGAACTAAATCCCGGTGAAATTTTAGTCAAATTTGATTGGAAACGAGCCAATGAACCAAACCCTTGTGAGATTTTAGTCAAATTTGATTGGAAACGTACCAATAAAAAAAACCCGCAAGAAATTGTAGTCAAATTTGATTCGAAATGTGCCAATGAACTAAAGTCATGTGAAATTTTAGTCAAATTTGATTGAAAACACGCCTATGAAGCAAACTCATATAAAATTTTAGTCAAATTTGATTGAGAATCCACCATTGAACAAAATTCAGATGAAATTTATGCCAAATTTGATTCGAAATGCACAAACGAACAAAATTCTAGTGAAATTTTAATCAAATTTGATTAGAAACTAGCCAATGAATGAAATTCAGATGAAATTTATGCCAAATTTGATTCGAAATGCACAAACGAACAAAATTCTAGTGAAATTTTAATCAAATTTGATTAGAAACTAGCCAATGAATGAAATTCAGATGAAATTTTAGTCAAATTTGACTGAAAATTTTAGTCAAATTTTAGTCAAGTTTCCCATCAAATTTGACTAAAATTTCACATGGGTTTGTTTAATTGCATGTTTTTGTTCAAAATTCGCATGTTTCTAATCAAATTTGGCTAAAATTTCATCAGGATTTTGTTTGTTAGTGCATTTCACCTCAAATTCGACTAAGATTTTATGCGGATTTTGTTCATTTGTGCATTTTCAAAAAAAGTAGACTAAAATTTCACATGACTTTGGTTCATTGGCACACTTCGAATCAAATTTGACTAAAATTTTATGCGGCTTTTCATTGGCGCAATTCCAATCAAATTTGACTAAAATTTCGCTTGGATTTTGTTCATTAGTGTGTATCAAATCAAATTTGACTAAAATTTCACCAGAGTTTCATTCGTCGACATGTATCAAAACAAATTTGACTAAAATTTCATCTGAATTGTGTTCGTTGGCAGGTTTTTCATCAAATTTGACTAAAATTTCACATGGGTGTGGTTTGTTGGTGCGTTTCAAATCAAATTTGACAAAAATTTCACATGACTTTTGTTCATTGGCAAATTTCAAATCAAATTTGACAAAAATTTCATGCGAGTTTTTTCACTGGCAAGTTTCCAATCAAAATTGATTAAAATTTCACGTGTTTGGTTCATTGGCATGTTTCCAATCAAATATGATTAAAATTTTACCGGGATTTAGTTCATTAGAGTGTTTCTAATCAAATTTGACTAAAATTTCACCTGAGTTTGGTTCATTGGCATGTTTCCAATCAAATATGATTAAAATTTTACCGGGATTTAGTTCATTAGAGTGTTTCTAATCAAATTTGACTAAAATTTTACTAGATTTTGTTCGTTAGAGTATTTCCAATCAAATTTGACTAAAATTTCATCTGAATTTTGTTCATCGAGGCATTTTCAATCAAATTTGACTAAAATTTCACCTGAGTTTGGTTCATTGGCGCATTTCCAATCAAATTTGACTAAAGTTTCACATGACTTTGGTTCATTGGCACATTTCGAATCAAATCTAACTAGTATTTCAAGCGAGTTTTTTCACTAGCGCGTTTTCAATCAAATTTGACTAAAGTTTCACATGACTTTGGTTCATTGGCACATTTCGAATCAAATCTAACTAGTATTTCAAGCGAGTTTTTTCACTAGCGCGTTTTCAATCAAATTTGACTAAAATTTCACTTGTGTTTTGGTTCATTAGCGCGTTTCCAATCAAATATGACTAAAATTTCATCGAGATTTAGTTCATTAGCATGTTTCTCATCAAATTTGATAAAATTTCACCAGGATTTTGTTCGTCAGAGCATCTGAAATCAAAATTGACTTAAATTTCATCTGAATTTCGTTCTTTGGCGAGTTTCCAATCAAATTTGATTAAAATGCCGCATGACCCTGGTTCTCATTGGCACATTTCGAATCAAATTTGACAAAAATTTCAGACGACCCTTCATTGGCGCAGTCCAATCAAATTTGATTAAAATTTCGCTTGGGTTTGGCTCATTGGCATGTATCAAATCAATTTTGACTAAAATTTCATCTGAATTTTGTTTGTTGGCACGTTTTCCATCAAATTTGACTAAAATTTCACAAAGGTTTAGTTCAATGGCATGTTTCTAATAAATTTTGACTAAAATTTCACCAGGATTTTGTTCATTAGAGTATTTTCAATCAAATTTGACTAAAATTTCATCTGAATTTTGTTCATCAGTGTGTTTTTCAATCAACTTTGACTAAAATTTCACCTGAGTTTGGTTCATTGGCACGTTTCCAATCAAATTTGACAAAAATTTCGCATGACTTCGGTTCTTTGGCACATTTAGAATCAAATTTAACTCGCATTTCAAGCGTATTTTTTCGTTGGCGCGTTTTTAATCAAATTTCACATGAGTTTCGTTCATTGGCGTGTATCAAATCAAATTTGGCTAAAATTTCATCTATATTGCATTTTTCATCAAATTTGATTGAAATTTCACATGACTTTGGTTCATTAGTGCGTTTCCAATCAAATTTGACTAAAATTTACCTTGACTTTGGTTCATTAGCACATTTTAAATAAATTTGACTAAAATTTCATTCGAGTTTTTTCGTTAGCGCATTTCCAATCAAATTTGAATAAAATTTCACATGTGTTTGGTTCATTAGCGCGTTTTCAATCAAATATGATTAAAATTTCATCGGGATTTTGTTCGTTAGAGTAGTTCCAATCAAATTTGACTAAAATTTCTTCTGAATTTTGTTCATCGACTCGTTTTCAATCAAAATTGACTAAAATTTCACCTGAGTTTGGTTCACTGGCGCGTTTTCAATCAAAGTTAACTAAAATTTCACATGACTTTGGTTCATTGGCACATTTCGACTTAAGTTTAACTAGCATTTCAAGCGGGGTTTTTCATTGGCACGTTTCCAATCAAATTTAACTAAAATTTCACATGACTTTGGTTCATTGGCACATTTCAACTCAAGTTTAACCAGCATTTCAAGCGGGTTTTTTCATTGGCTCATTTCCAATCAAATTTGACTAAAATTTCACATGCGTTTTATTCATTGGCAAGTTTCCAATCGAATTTGACAAAAATTTCACTTGGATATCGTTCATTGGCGTGTTTCTAATCAAATTTGACCAAAATTTTACCAGATTTTGTTCGTTCGTGCATTTCAAATCAAGTTTGACTTAAATTTCTTTCGAATTTTGTTCATTTGCACGTTTCCAATTGACCTTGACTAAAATTTCGCCTGGATTTGGTTCATTAGTATGTTTCTAATCAAATTTGACCAAAATTTCATTAGAATTTTGTTCGTTCGTGCATTTCAAATCAAGTTTGACTTAGATATCATCCGAATTTTGTTTTTGGGTGCGTTTCCTATCAAATTTGACAAAAATTTTACATGACTTTGGTTCATTGGCACATTTCGAATCAAATTTGACTAAAATTTCATGCGGATTTTTTCATTAGCGCGTTTTCAATCAAATTTGACTAAAATTTCATCTGAATTTTGTTTATCGGCGCATTTTCAATCGAATTTGACTAAAATTTCACGTAAGTCTGGTTCATTGGCGCGTTTCATGTCAAATTTGAATTAAATCTCACATGATTTTGGTTCATTGGCACATTACGAATCAAATTAAGCTAAAATTTCATGCAGCTTTTTATTGGTGCAATTCCAATCAAATTTTAGAAAAATTTCACATGGATTTCGTTCATTGGCATGTATCAAATTAACTTTGACTAAAATTTCACATGGATTTAGTTTAATGGAGCCTTTCCAATCAAATTTGACTAAAATTTCACCGAGATTTAGTTCATTGGCGTGTTTCTAATCAAATTTGACTAAAATTTCATCAGGATTTTGTTCGTTAATGTGCTTCACATCAAATTCGACTATGATTTCATCTGGATTTTGTTCATTTGGGCATTTTTTGTCAAATTTAACTAAAATTTCACCTGAGTTAAATTCATTGGCCCGTTTCCAATCAAATTAGACTAAAATTTTCACATGACTTTGGTTCACTGGGACATTTTGAATCAAATTTGACTAAACTTTCAAGCGGATCTTTTCGTTACGCGTTTCCGTTCGAATTTGATTAAAATTTCACCCGAATTCCCAATCAAGTTTGACTAAAATTTCATCAGAATTTTGTTCGTTGATGTGTTTCCAATCAAATTTGACCAAAATTTCACATGAGTTTGGTTCATTGGCACGATTCCAATCAAATTTTACTAATATTTCATTGGAATTTTGTTCATTGGCATGTTTCTAATCAAATTTGACTAAAATTTCACCAGAATTTTGTTTGTTAGTGCGTTTCCAATCAAATTTGACTAGAATATCATCTGCATTTTGTTCAATGGCGCGTTCTCAATCAAATTTGACTAAAATTTCACTTGAGTTTTCTTCACAGACGCGTTTTCAATCAAATTTTACAAAAATTTCACATGACTTTGATTCGTTGGCACATTTCGAATCAAATTTGACTACAGTTTCATGGGAGATTTTCATTGGAACGCTTCCAATCTGATTTGACTAAAATTTCACAGGGGCTTGGTTCACTGACACATTTCGAATCAAATTTGACTAAAATTTCATGTGGGCTTTTTCGTTGTCACTTTTTCAATCAAATTTGATTAAAATTTCACCGAAATTTAGTTCATTTGCTTGTTTCTAATCAAATTTGATTAAAATTTCATAAGAATTTTGCTCGTTAGAGCATCTCCAATCAAATTTGACTAAAATTTCATCTGAATTTTATTCGTTGATGCGTTTTCCATCAAATTTGACTAAAATTTCACTTGGGTTTGCTTCATTGGCACGTTTCCAATCAAATTTGACTAAAATTTCATCTGAATTTTATTCGTTGATGCGTTTTCCATCAAATTTGACTAAAATTTCACTTGGGTTTGCTTCATTGGCACGTTTCCAATCAAATATGACTAAAATTTCACTAGGATTTAGTTCATTGGCGTGTTTCTAAACAAATTTGGCAAAAACTTTCATCAGGATTTGGTTCATTAGAGCGTTTCACATCCAATTCGTCTAAGATTTCATTTAGATGTTGTTCATTGGCGCGTTTTCAATCAAATTTGACTAAAATTTCATGCGACTTTTCATTGGCGCAATTCCAATCAAATTTGACTAAAATTTCATTTGGATCTCGTTCATTGGTGTGTATTAAATCAAATTTGAATAAAATTTCACTAGGGTTTCATTTATTGGAGTGTATCAAATCAAATTTGACTAAAATTTCATCTGAATTGTGTTCGTGGGCACGTTTCCCATCAAATTTGACTAAAATCTCAATGGGTTTGGTTCATTGGCGCGTTTCCAATCAAATTTGACTAAAATTTCACATGACTTTGATTCATTAGCACATGTCGAATAAATTTGACTAAAATTTCATTCGAGTTTTTTCGTTGGCGCGTTATCAATCAAATTTGACTAAAATTTCGCATGTGTTTAGTTCAGTGGGATGTTTCCAATAAAATATGATTAAAATTTCATCCGAATTTTGTTCGTTAGAGTAGTTCCAATCAAATTTGACTCAAATTTCATCTAAATTTTGTTCATCAGCACGTTTTCAATAAAAATTGACTAAAATTTCACCTGAGTTTAGTTCATTGGCGTTTTCAATCAAAGTTGACTAAAATTTCATGCGACTTTTCATTAGCGCAATTCCATTCATATTTGACTAAAACATCAACTTGGATTTTGTTCATTGGCGTGTATAAAATAAAATTTGACTAAAATTTCACCAGGATTTCGTTCATTGGCATGTATCAAATCAAATTTGACTAAAATTTCATCAAAATTTTGTTTTTGGACGTGTTTCCCATCAAATTTGACGAAAATTTCACATAGGTTTGGTTCATTGGCACGTTTCCAATCAAATTTGACAAAAATTTCACATGACTTTGGTTCATTAGCACATTTCGAATCAAATTTGACTAAAATTTCATGCAGGCTTTTTCATTTGCGCATTTTCAATCAAATTTGACTAAAATTTCACGTGTTTGATTCATTGGCGCATTTCCAATGAAATTTGATTAAAATTTTAGCGGAATTTAGTTTATTAGTGTGTATCAAATCAACTTTGACTAAAATTTTATCTGAATTTTGATCATTGGCGCGTTTCACTGCAAATTTGACTAAAATTTCACATGTATTTGGTTCATTAGGGCAATTCCAATCAAATTTGACAAAACTTTCGATTAGGTTTCGTTCATTGGCGCGTATCAAATCAAATTTGACTAAAACTTAATCTGAATTTTGTTTGTTGGCGCATTTTCAATCAAATTTAACTAAAATTTCACATGGGTTTGGTTCATTGGCGCGTTTCCAATCAAATTTGACTAAAATTTCACCAGAATTTAGTTCATTGCGTGTTTCTAATCAAATTTGACTAAAATTTCACCAGAATTTTGTTCGTTAGATCATTTCCAATCAAATTTGACAAAAGAATTTTGAAAAAAATTTCATCCGAATTTTGTTCATTGGCGCGTTTTCAATCAAATTTGAATAAAATTTCACTTGACTTTGGATCATTGGCGTGTTTCCAATCAAATTTGACTAAAGTTTCACATGACTTTGGTTCATTAGCACATTTCGAATCAAATTTGACTAGCATTTCAAGTGGATTTTTCGTTGGCGCGTTTCCATTCAAATTTGACTAAAATTTCGCATGAGTTTTGGTCATTGGCGCGTTTCCAACAAAGTTTGACTAAAATTTCTCCTAAATTTCGTTCATTTGCGTGTTTTTAATCAAATTTGACTAAAATCTCACCAGGATTTTATTCGTTCGTGCGTTTGAAATCAAATTTGACTTAAATTTCATCTGAATTTGGTTCTTAGGCGCGTTTCCAATCAAATTTGACTAAAATGTCTCACGGCTTTGTTTCATTAGCACATTTCGAATCAAATTTGACTAAAATTTCGTGCAGCTTTTCATTGGCACAATTCCAATCAAATTTGACCAAAATTTCACTTGGATTTTGTTCATTGGCATGTATCAAATAAAATTTGACTAAAATTTCATCTAAATTTTGTTCGTTGGCGCGTCTCCCATCAAGTTTGACAAAAATTTCACCTGAATTTCATTCATTGGCGTGTTTCTAATCAAATTTGACTAAAATTTCACTAAGGTTTTGTTCGTTCGTGCGTTTCAAATCAAATTTGACTTAAATTTCATCTAAATTTTGTTCTTTGGCGCGTTTCCTGTCGAACTTGACTAATATTTTGCATGACTTTAGTTCATTGGCACATTTTGAATCAAATTTTACTAAAATTTCATGCGAGTTTTTCGGTGGCACGTTTTCAATCAAATTTGACAAAAATTGCATCTGACTTTTGTTTAGCGGTGCATTTTCAATTCAATTTGACTAAGATTTCGTCTAAGTTTGGTTCATTGCCGCGTTTCCAACCAAATTTGACTAAAAGTTCACATGATTTTGGTTCATTGGCACATTACGAATCAAATTTGATTAAAATTTCATAGGACTTTTCATTGGCGCAATTCCAATCAAATTTGACAAAAATTTCACTTGGGTTTTGTTCATTGGCATGTATCAAATCAAATTTGACCAAAATTTCATCTGAATTTTGATCGTTGACGCGTTTCCCATCAAATTTGACTAAAATTTCACATGGGTTTGGTTCATTAGCGTGTTTCCAATCAAATTTGACCAAAATTTCACAAAGATTTAGTTTATTAGCATGTTTCTAATCAAATTTGAATAAAATTTCATCAAGATTTTGTTCGTTAGTGCGCTTCACATCAAATTCGACTAAGATTTTGTCTGAATTTTGTTCATTGGGGCGTTTTCAGTCAAATTTGACTAAAAGTTCACCTGAATTTGGTTCATTGGCCCCGTTTCCAATCAAATTAGACTACAATTTCACGTGACTTTAGTTCATTGGCGAATTTCGAAGCAAATTTGACTAAACTCTTAAGCGTATTTTTTCGTTGGTGCGTTTCCATTCAAATTTGACTAAAATTTCACATGAGTTTTGCTTATTGGAGCTTTTCCAATCGAATTTGACTAAAATTTCACCTGGGTTTTGTTCATTAGCTTGTATGAAATCAAATTTGACTAAAATTTCACCAGAATCTTGTTTGTTGACGCGATTCCCATCAAATTTGACTAGAATTTCACATGGGTTTGGTTCATAGGCGTGATTCCAATCAAATTTGACTAAAGTTTCACATGACTTTGGTTCATTGGCACATTTCGAATGAAATTTAACTAGCATTTCAGGCGGAGTTTTTTTTGCTGGCGCGTTTCCAGTCAAATATGATCAAAATTTCACTGGGATTTAGTTTATTGACGTGTTTGTAATCAGATTTGACCAAAACTTCACCAGGATTTTGTTAGAGTATTTCAAATCAAATTTGACTTAAATTTCATCTGAATTTTGTTCAATGGTGCGTTTCCAATCAAATTTGACTAAAATGTCACATGACTTGCTTCATCGGCACATTTCAAATCAAATTTGACTAAAATTTCATGTAACTTTTTGTTGGTACAATTCCAATCAAAATTGACAAAAATTTCATCTGAATTTTGTTCATTGATGCGTTTCCAATCAAAGTTGACTAAAATTTCACATGGGTTTGGTTCATTGGTGCGTTTCCAATCAAATTTGGCTAAAATTTCACATGACTTTGATTTATTAGTACATTTCGAATCGAATTTGACTAAAATTTCATGCGAGTTTTTCGTTGGCGCGTTTCCAATCAAATTTGACTAAAATTTCACATGTGTTTCGTTTATTGGAGCGTTTCCAATCAAATACGATTAAAATTTCACCGGGATTTAGTTTATTGGTGTGTTTCTAATGAAATTTGACTAAAATTTCACAAGCATTTTGTTCGTTAGAGTATTTTCAATCAAATTTGATTAAAATTTAATCTGAATTTTGTTCATCGAGGCCTTTTCAATCAAATTTGACTAAACTTTCACATGTGTTGGGTCATTGGCGCGTTTCCAATCAAATTGGATTAAAATTTCACCGGGATTTAATTTATTGGCGTGTTTCTAATCAAATTTAACTAAAATTTCACCAGAATTTTGTTCCTTAAATCATTTTCAATCAAAATTGACAAAAATTTCATCTGAATTTTGCTCATTGGCGCGTTTTCAATCAAATGTGACTAAAATTTCACCTGACTTTGGTTCATTGGCATGTTTCCAATCAAATTTGACTAAAGTTTCACATAACTTTGGTTCATTGGCACATTTCAAATCAAATTTGACTAGCATTTCAAGCGGATTTTTACGTTGGCATGTTTCCATTCAAATTTGACTGAAATTTCACATGAGTTTTATTCATTGGCGCTTTTCCAACAATATTTGACTAAAATTTCTCCTGAATTTTATTCATTGGCGTATTTTTAATCATATATGACTAAAATTTCATTAGGATTTTTTTTGTTTGTGCATTTCAAATCAAATTTAAGTTCAATTCTTTCTCAATTTTGTTCTTTGACGTGTTTCCATTCAAATTTGACTAAAATGTCATCTGACTTTGGTTCGTTGGCACATTTCGAATCAAATTTAATGAAAATTTCATGCGGCTTTTCATTGGTGCAATTCCAATCAAATTTGACTAAAATTTCACTTGGGTTTCGTTCATTAGTGTGTATCAAATCAAATTTGACGAAAATTTCATCTCAATTTTGTTCGTTGGCACGTTTTCCATCAAATTTGACAAAAAATTTCACATGGGTTTGGTTCATTGGCGTGTGTCTAATCAAATTTGACTAAAATTTTCAATCTAATTTGATTAAAATTTCAACTGAATTTGGCTCATTGGCGCATTTCCAATCAAATTTGACTAAAATTTCACATGACTTTGGTTCGTTGGCACATTTTGAATCAAATTTAACTAGCATTTCAGGAGGGTTTTTTCGTTGGCGAGTTTCCAATCAAATTTAACTAAAATTTCACGTGAGTTTTGTTTATTGGCGCGTTTCCAATCAAATTTGACTAAAATTTACCTGAATTTCGTTCTTTGGTGTGTTTCTAATCAAATTTGGCCAAAATTTCATCAGGATTTTGTTCGTTCGTACGTGTCAAATCAAATTTAACTTAAATTTCATCAGAATTTTATTCTTTGGCTGGTTTCATGTCAAGTTTGACTAAAATTTTACATGACTTTGGTTCATTTGCACATTTCGAATCAAATTTGACAAAAATTTCATGAGGATTTTTTCGTTGGTGCGTTTTCTATCAAATTTGACAAAAATTTCGTCTAACTTTTGTTCATCGAGGCGTTGTCAATCGACTTTAACTGAAATTCACCTAAGTGTGGTTCATTGGCGCGTTTCCAACCAAATTTGACTAAAATTTCACATGATTTTGGTTCATTGGCACATTATGGATCAAATTTGACTAAAATTTCATGCGACTTTTCTTTGGCGCAATTTCAATCAAATTTGACAAAAATTTCACTTAGGTTTTGTTCATTGGCATGTATCAAATCAAATTTTACTAAAATTTCATCTGAATTTTGTTCGTTGACACGTTCCCCATCAAAGATGACTAAAATTTCACATGGTTTAGTTCATTGGCATGTTTCCAATCAAATTTGACTAAAATTACCCGAGATTTAGTTTATTGGCGTGTTTCTAATCAAATTTAACTAAAATTTCATCATGATTTTGGCCGTTAGTGCGATTCAGGTCAAATTCAACTAAAATTTCGTCTAGATTTTGTTCATTGGTGTGTTTTCAGTCGAATTTAACTAAAATTTCACCCAAGTTTGGTTCATTGGCCCATTTCCAATAAAATTAGACTAAAATTTCGTATGACTTTAGTTCATTGACACATTTCGAATCAAATTTGACTGAACTTTCAAGTGAATTTTTTCATTGGCACGTTTCCATTCAAATTTGACTAAAATTTCACATGAGTTTTGTTCATTGGAGCGTTTCCAATTGAATTTGACTAAAATTTCACCTGGGTCTCGTTCATTGGCTTGTATCAAATCAAATTTGACTAAAATTTCATCTGAATTTTGTTCGTTGACACGTTTCCCATCAAATTTAACTAAAATTTCGCATGAGTTTAGTTCATTGGTATGGTTCGAATCAAATTTTACAAAAAAATCATGAAATTTTGTTCGTTGGTATGTTTCTAATCAAATTTGACTAAAATTTTATCAGAATTTTGTTTGTTCGTGCGTTTCAAATCAAATTTGACTTAAATTTCATCTGATTTTTGTTCTTTGGCTGATTTCATGTCAAATTTGACTAGAATTTCACATAACTTTGGTTCATTGGCACATTTCGAATCAAATTTGACTAAAATTTCATGAGGATTTTTTCGTTGGCACGTTTTCAATCAAATTTGACAAAAATTTCATCTGACTTTTGTTCATCGGCACGTTTTCGATCGAATTTGACTAAAATTTCACCTAAATTTGGTTCATTTGCACGTTTCCAACCAAATCTGACTATAATATCACATAATTTTGGTTCATTGGCACATTACGGATCAAATTTGACTAAAATTTCATGTGGCTTTTCATTGGCGCAATTCCAATCAAATTTGACAAAAATTTCACTTGAGTTTCATTCATTGGCATGTATCAAACGAGATTTTACTAAAATTTCATCTGAATTTTGTTCATTAACATGTTTCCCATCAAATTTGACTAAAATTTCACATGAGTTTGGTTCATTGTTGCGTTTCCAATCAAATTTGACTAAAATTACCACGAGATTTAGTTCATTGGTGTGTTTCTAATCAAATTTGACTAAAATTTCATTAGGATTTTGTTTGTTAGTGTGCTTCATGTCAAATTTGACTAAGATTTCATCTGAATTTTGTTCATTAGGGCGTTTTCAGTCAAATTTGACTAAAATTTCACCTGAGTTTGGTTCATTGGCCCTTTTCCAATCAAATTAGACTAAAATTTCACATGACTTCTATTCATTAGCACATTTCAAATCAAATTTGACTAAATTTTAAAGCGAATTTTTTCGTTGGCTCATTTTCATTCAAATTTCACTAAAAATTCACATGAATTTTGTTCATTGGAGCATTTCCAATCGAATTTAACTAACATTTCACCAGGATTTCATTCATTGGCTTGTATCAAATCAAATTTGACTAAAATTTCATCTGAATTTTGTTCGTTGATGCGTTTCCCATCATATTTAGCTAAAATTTCACATAGGTTTGGTTCATTGGTGTGATTCAAATCAAATTTTACAAAAAATTCATCGGGATTTTGTTCATTAGCCTGTTTCTAATCAAATTTGACTAAAATTTCACTAGGATTTAGTTCCTTAGTGTGTTTTCAATCAAATTTGTCTAAAATTTCACTTGGATTTCGTTTATTGGTGTGTATCAAATCAAATTTGACTAAAATTTCATCTGAATTGTGTTCATTAACTCGTTTCCCTTCAAATTTGACTAAAATTTCACACGTGTTTGGTTCATTAGCGCGTTTCCAATCAAATATGATTAAAATTTCACTGGGATTTAGTTCATAGGCGAATTTCTAATCAAATTTGACTAAAACTTCACCAAAATTTTGTTCGTTAGAATATTTCCAATCAAATTTGACTAAAATTTCATCTGAATTTTGTTCATCAGTGCGTTTTCAATCAAATTTGAGTAAAATTTCACTTGAGCTTGGTTCATTGGCGCGTTTCCAATTAAATTTGACTAAAATTACACGACTATGGTTTATTAGCACATTTCGAATCAAATTTAACTAGCATTTCAAGCGGATTTTTTCGTTGGCGTGTTTCCAATCAAATTTGACTAAAATTTTACATGAGTTTTGTTCAATGGTGGGTTTCCAATCGATTTCGACTAAAATTTCACCTGGATTTCGTTCAGTGGCATGTTTCTAATCAAATTTGATTAAAATTTCACCAGGATTATGTTCGTTCGTGCATTTCAAATTATGTTTGACTTAAATTTCATCGAAATTTTGTTCTTTGACACGTTTCCTGTCTAATTTGACTAAAATTTCACATGAGTTTGATTCATTGGCATGTTTCCAACCAAATTTGATTACAATTTCATCGAGATTTAGTTCATTGGTTTGTTTCTAATCAAATTTGACTAAAATTTCATCGAAATTTTGTTCGTTAGTGCGCTTCACATCAAATTCGACTAAGATTTCGTCTAGATTTTGATCATTGGGGCGTTTTCAATCAAATTTGACAAAAATTTCACATAACTTTGGTTCATTGGCCCATTTCCAATCAAATTATATTAAAATTTTACATAATTTTGGTTCATTGGCACATTTCGAATCAAATTTGACTGAACTTTCCAGTGAATTTTGTCATTGGAACGTTTCCATTCAAGTTGACGAAAATTTCACATGAGTTTTGTTCATTGGAGCATTTTCAATCGAATTTGACTAAAATTTCACTTGGGTTTCGTTCATTGGCTTGTATCAAATCAAATTTGACTAAAATTTCATCTGAATTTTGTTCATTGACGCGTTTCCCATCAAATTTGACTAAAATTTCATCAGGATTTTGTTCATTGGCGAGTTTCTAATCAAATTTGACTAAAATTTCACCAAAATTTTGTTTGTTAGTGCATTTCCAATCAAATTTGACTAGAATTTCATTTGGATTTTGTTCAATGGCACGTTCTCAATCAAATTTCACCTGAATTTACTTCATAGGCGCGTTTTCAATCAAAATTTACTAAAATTTCACATGAATTTTGGTTCATTGTCACATTTCGAATCAAATTAGACTACAATTTCAGGCGGGTTTTTCGTTGGCAAGTTTATAGTCAAATTTGATTGAAATTTCATCTGAATTTTGTTCATTGGCTCGTTTTCAATCAAATTTGACTAAAATTTCACATGACTTTGATCATTGGCACATTTCGAATCAAATTTGACTAAAATTTCACTTGTGTTTCGTTCATTGGCGTGTATCAAATCAAATTTGACTAAAATTTCACATGACTTTGATCATTGGCACATTTCGAATCAAATTTGACTAAAATTTCACTTGTGTTTCGTTCATTGGCGTGTATCAAATCAAATTTGACTAAAATTTCACATGAGTTTGGTTCATTGGCGCGTTTTCAATCAAATTTGACTAAAATTTCACGTGATTTTGATTCATTGGCACATTTTAAATAAAATTTGACTAAAATTTCATGTGGATTTTTTCGTTGGCGCGTTTTCAATCAAATTTGACTAAAATTTCACCTGAGTTTGGTTCATTGGCTTGTTTCGAATTAAATTTAACTAAAGCTTCACACGACTTTGGTTCATTAGCACATTTCGAATCAAATTTAACTAGCACTTCAAGCAGGTTTTTACATTGGTGCATTTCAAATCAAATTTGACTAAAATTTCACGTGTGTTTGATTCATTTGCACGATTCCAGTCAAATACGATTAAAATTTCACCGAGATTTAGTTCATTGGCATGTTTCTAATCAAATGATTTTGTTTGTTAGTGCATTTCCAATCAAATTGGACTAGAATTTCATTTGGATTTTGTTCAATGGCACGTTCTCAATCAAATTTCACCTGAATTTACTTCATAGGCGCGTTTTCAATCAAAATTTACTAAAATTTCACATGACTTTCTGGTTCATTGTCACATTTCGAATCAAATTAGACTACAATTTCAGGCGGGTTTTTCGTTGGCAAGTTTATAGTCAAATTTGACTGAAATTTCATCTGAATTTTGTTCATTGGCTCGTTTTCAATCAAATTTGACTAAAATTTCACATGACTTTGATCATTGGCACATTTCGAATCAAATTTGACTAAAATTTCACTTGTGTTTCGTTCATTGGCGTGTATCAAATCAAATCTGACTAAAATTTCACATGAGTTTGGTTCATTGGCGCGTTTTCAATCAAATTAGACTAAAATTTCACATGATTTTCATTCATTGGCACATTTTAAATAAAATTTGACTAAAATTTCATGTGAATTTTTTTGTTAGCACGTTTCCAATCAAATTTGACAAAAATTTCATCTATATTTTGTTCATTGGCCCGTTTTCAATCAAATTTGACTAAAATTTTACATAACTTTGATCATTGGCACATCTCGAATCAAATTTGACTAAAATTTCATGCTACTTTTCATTGATGCAATTCCAATCAAATTTGACTAAAACTTCACTTGCGTTTTGCTCATTGGCGTGTATCAAATCAAATTTGACTAGAATTTCACCAGCGTTTTGTTCATTTGCATGTATCAAATCAAATTTGACTAAAATTTCATTTGAATATTGTTCGTTGGCACGTTTTCCATCAAATTTGACAAAAATTTCACTTGAGTTTGGTTCATTTGCGCATTTCCAGTCAAAGTTGACTAAAATTTCACATGACTTTGGTTCATTGGCACATTTCAAGTAAAATTTGACTAAATCTCGTGCGGGTTTCTTCATTGGCGCATTTTTTCAATCAAATTTGACTAAAATTTCACCTGAGTTTGGTTCATTAGTGCGTTTCAAATCAAATTTGACTAAAGTTTCACATGACTTTTGTACATTGGCACATTTCGAATCAAATTTAACTAGCACTTCAAGGGGGTTTTTATGTTGGTATGTTTCCAATCAAATTTGACTAAAATTTCACATGTGCTTGGTTCATTGGCATGTTTCTAGTCAAATATGATTAAAATTTCACCGATATTGAGTTCATTAGCGTGTTTCTAATCAAATTTGGCTAAAATTTCACTAGGATTTTGTTTGTTAGAGTATTTCAAATCAAATTTGACTTAAATTTCATCTGAATTTTGTTCTTTGTTGCGTTTACAATCAAATTTGACTAAAATGTCACATGACTTTGGTTTATTAGCATATTTCGAATCAAATTTGACTAAAATTTTATGCGACTTTTCATTGGCGCAATTCCAATCAAACTTTACAAAAATTTCACTTGGGTTCATTCATTGGCCTGTATCATATCAAATTTGTCTAAAATTTCATCTGAATTTTGTTTGTTGTCGCATTACTCATCAAATTTGACTAAAATTTCACGTGTGTTTAGTTCATTGGCATGTTTCTAATCAGATTCGATTAAATTTCACTTGGATTTTGTTCCTTAGAGAATTTCCAATCAAATTTGACAAGAATTTCATCTGAATTTTATTCATCGGCACGTTTTCAATCAAATTTGACAAAAATTTCGTCTGAGTTTGGTTCATTGGTGTGTTTCCAATCAAAATTGACTAAAATTTCGCATGGCATTGGTTCATTAGCACATTTCGAATTAAATTTAACAAGTATTTCAAGTGGGTTTTTCGTTGGCGTGTTTCCAATCAAATTTGACTAAAATTTTACATGAGTTCGATCATTGGCACGTTTACAATCAAATTTGACTAAAATTTCATTTGAATTTCATTCATTGGTGTGTATCAAAATAAAATTTCACTAAAATTTAATTTCGATTGTTTGCGTTGGCACATTTCCCATCAAATTCGACAAATATTTCACATGGGTTTGGTTCATTGGCTCATTTCCAATCAAATTTGACTAAAACTTCATATGACTTTAGTTCATTGGCACATTTCGAATCAAATTTGACTAAAATTTCATGCGCATTTTTTCATTGGCGAGTTTCCAACCAAATTTGACTAAAATTTCACCAGGGTTTTCTTCGTTATAGTATTTTCAATCAAATTTGACTAAAATTTCATCTGAATTTTGTTCATTGGCACATTTTCAATCAAATTTGACTAAAATTTCACCTGAGTTTGGTTCATTGGCACATTTCGAATCAAATTTGACTAAAATTTCATGCGGCTTTCCATTTTTTCAACTCCAATCAAATTTGATTAAAATTTCACTTGAGATTCGTTCATTCATGTGTAGCAAATCGAATTTGACTAAAATTTCACCAGGGTTTCATTTATTGGCTTGTATAAAATCAAATTTGACCTAAATTTCATCTGAATTTTGTTCGTTGGTAAGTTTCCCAACACATTTGTAAAAAATTTCATATGGGTTTGGTTTGTTGGCGCGTTTACAATCAAATTTGACTAAAATTTTACTTGGATTTCGTTCATTGGCGTGTATCAAACCAAATTCGACTAAAATTTCGTTTGAATTTTGTTTGTTGGTACGTTTCCCATCAAATTTGACAAAAATTTTGCATGGGTTTGGTTCATTGGTGCGTTTCCAATCAAATATGACTAAAATTTCACTTGACTTTGGATCATTGGCACATTTCGAATCAAATTTGACTAAAATTTCATGCGGGTTTTTTCGTTGGCACGTTTTCATTCAAATTTGACTAAAATTTCACATGTGTTTGGTTAATTGGCATGTTTCCAATCAAATATGATTAAAATTTCATTAGGATTTAGTTCATTTGTGTGTTTCTAATAACATTTGACAAAAATTTCACAAGGATTTTGTTTGTTAGAGTATTTCCAATCAAATTTGACTAAAATGTCATCTGAATTTTGTTCATTGGCACGTTTTCAATCAAATTTGACTAAAATTTCATGTGATTTTTCATTAGCACAACTTCAATCAAATTTGACTAAAATTTCACCAAGGTTTCGTTCATTGGCGTGTATAAAATCAAATTTGACTGAAGTTTCATCTGAATTTTGTTCGTTGGTGCGTTTCCCATCAAAACTAAAATTTCACATGGATTTGGTTCGTTGGTGCATTTTCAATCAAATTTGACCAAAATTTCACTTCAGTTTTGTTCACTAGTGCGTATCAAATCAAATTCGACTAAAATTTCATCTGAATTTTGTTCGTTGGTGCATTTCCCATCAAATTTGACTAAAATTCCACATGACGTTTGTTCATTGCCACATTTCGAATTAAATTTGACTAAAATTTTATGCAGATTTTTCGTTGGCACGTTTTCAATCAAATTTGACTAAAATTTCACATGTGTCGAGTTCGTTGGCGTATTTCCAATCAAATGTGATTTAGTTCATTAGCGTGTTTCTAATCAAATTTGACTAAAATTTACCAGAATTTTGTTTGTTCATGCGTTCCAAATCAAATTTGGCTTAAATTTCATCTGAATTTTGTTCTTTGGCTGGTTTCATGTCAAATTTGACTAGAATTTCACATAACTTCGGTTCATTGGCACATTTCGAATGAAATTTGACTAAAATTTTACCTGAGTTTGGTTCATTGGCGTGTTTCCAGTCAAATTTGACTAAAATTTCACATGACTTTGGTTCATTGGCATATTTCAAATCAAATTTGACTAAAATTGCATGCGGCTTTTCATTGGCACAATTCCAATCAAATTTGACTAAAATTTCACCTGAATTCTGTTCATTAGAACGTTTCCCATCAAATTTGACTAAAATTTCATCGGGACTTAGTTCATTGGCGTGTCTCTAATCAAATTTGACAAAAATTTCAATAGAATTTTGTTCACTAGTGCATTTCGCATCCAATTCGACTAAGATTTCATCTGGGTTTTGTTCATTGACGTGTTTTAAATCAAATTTGACTAAAATTTCATACGACTTTGGTTCATTGGTACATTTTGATTCAAATTTGATTAAAATTTCATGCGACTTTTCATTGGTGTAATTCCAATCAAATTTGACTAAAATGTCACTTGGATTTCGTTCATAGGCGTGTATCAAATTAGATTTGATTAAAATTTCATCTAAATTATGTTCGTTGGCACGTTTCCCATCAAATATGACTAAAATTTCACAAGGGTTTGGCTCATTGGTGCATTTCCAATCAAAATTGACAAAAATTTCACATGATTTTGGTTCATTGGCACATTTTGAATCAAATTTAACTAAGATTTATGCCCTTTTTCGTTGGCGAGTTTCCAATCAATTTTGAGAAAAATTTCACATGTGTTTGGTTATTTAGCACGTTTTCAATCAAATATGATTAAAATTTCACCGGGATTTAGCTCATTGGCGTGTTTCTAATCAAATTTGAGTAAAATTTCACCTGGATTTTGTTCTTTAGATATTTCCAATCAAATTTAACTAAAATTTCATCTGAATTTTATTCATCGGCGTGTTTTCAATCAAATTAGAGTAAAATTTCACCTGAGTTTGGCTCATTGGCACATTTCGAATCAAATTTGACTAAAATTTCACTTGGGTTTCGTTCATTGGCATGTATCAAATCAAATTTGACTAAAATTTCACCAGGGCTTCATTCATTTGCGCGTATCAAATCAAATTTGACTAAAATTTTATCAGAATTTTGTTCGTCGTTGTGTTTCCCATCAAATTTGACTAAAATTTCACATGGATTTGGTTTATTGGTGCGTTTCCAATCAAATTTGACTAAAATTTCACATGGTTTTGGTTCATTAGTACTTTTCGAATCAAATTTGACTAAAATTTTATGCATGTTTTTCCATTGGTGCGTTTCCAATCAAATTTGACTAAAATTTCACATGTGTTTGGTTCATTGACATGTTTCCAATCAAATATGATTAAAATTTCATCGAGATTTTGTTCATTGGCGTGTTTTTAATCAAATTTGACGAAAAATTCACCAGGATTTTGTTCGTTAGAGTATTTCCAAATAAATTTGACTAAAATTTCACCAAATTTAGTTCATTGGCGTGTTTCTAATCAAATATGACTAAAATTTCACAAAAATTTTGTTTGGTCGTGCATTTCAAATTAATGTTGCCTAAAATTTCATCTAGTGGCACGTTTTCAATCAAATTTGACTAGAATTTCACATAGTTTTGGTTCATTAGCACATTTCGAATCAAATTTGGCTAAAATTTCACTTGGGTTTCGTTCATTGGCGTGTATCAAATCAAATTTGACTAAAATTTCACCAAGTATTTGTTCATTAGGACGTTTCCAATCAAATTTGACTAAAATTTCCCATGTGTTTGGTTCGTTGACATGTTTCCAATCAAATATGATTAAAATTTCGCTGGGATTTTGTTCATTGGCGTGTTTCTTATCAAATTTGACTAAAATTTCACCCGAATTTTGTTCATCGACGCATTTTCGATTAAATTTGACTAAAATTTCACCTGAGTTTGGTTCATAGGCACGTTTTCAATCAAATTTGACTAAAATTTCACAGGACTTTGTGGTTCATTGGCACATTTCAAATCTAATTTGACAAAAATTTCATGTGGCTTTTCATTACCGAACTCCAATCAAATTTGACTAAAATTTCACTTGTGTTTCATTCATTGGCATATATCAAATCAAATTTGACTAAAATTTCATCAGAATTTCGTTCATTGGCAAGTATCAAATCAAATTTGACTAAAATTTCATCTGAATTTTGTTCTTTGGCCCGTTTTCCATCAAATTTGACTAAAATTTCTCATGACTTTGGTTCTTTAGCACATTTCGAATCAAATTTGATTAAAATTTCGTGTGCATTTTTTCGTTGGCGTGTTTCCAATCAAGTGTGATTAAAATTTCATTGGGATTTAGTTCATTAGTGTGTTTCTAATCAAGTTTGACAAAAATTTCACCAAAATTTTGTTTGTTAAAGTATTTTCAATCAAATTTAACTAAAATTTCACCGGGATTTAGTTCATTGGCATGTTTCGAATCAAATTTTATTAAAAATTTCACAAGAATTTTGTTCATTCGTGCATTTCAAATAAATTTGACTAAAATTTCATCTGGATTTTGTTCATTGGCGCGGTTTCAATCAAATTTGACTAAAATTTCATGCAGCTTTTCATTGGTGAAACTCCAATCAAATTTGACTAAAATTTCATCTGGATTTTGTTCATTGGCGCGGTTTCAATCAAATTTGACTAAAATTTCATGCAGCTTTTCATTGGTGAAACTCCAATCAAATTTGACTAAAATTTCACTCGGGTTTCATTTATTAGGGTGTATCAAATCAAATTTGACTAAAATTTCACCAGGGCTTCGTTCATTGGCGTGTATCAAATCAAATTTGATTAAAATTTCGTCTGAATTTGTTCATTGATATGTTTTCCATCAAATTTGTTTTGTTCATTAGCGTGTATCAAATCAAATTTGACTAAAATTTCATCTAAATTTTGTTCGTATTTGCGTTTCCCATCAAATCTGGCTAAAATTTCACATAGGTTTGGTTCCTTGGCACGTTTCCAATCAAATTTGACTAAAATTTCACTTCAATTTCATTCACTGGCCTGTATCAAATAAAATTCAACTAAAATTTCATCTGAAATTTTTTCGTTGGCGCGTTTCCTATCAAATTTGACTAAAATTTCACATGGGTTTGGTTCATTGGCTCGTTTCTAATCAACTTAGACTAAAATTTCACGTGTTTTGTTCATTGGCACGTTTCCAATCAAATTTGATTAATTTGACTAAAATTTTACCAGAATTTTATCCATTAGAGCACTTCCAATCAAATTTGAATAAAATTTAATCAAAATTTTGTTCATTGGCGCTTTTTCAATCAAATTTGACTACAATTTCACATGAGTTTGGTTCATTAGTGCGTTTTCAATCAAATTTGACAAAAAATTCACATGACTTTAGTTCATTGGCACATTACAAATCAAATTTGACTACAATTTCACATGAGTTTGGTTCATTAGTGCGTTTTCAATCAAATTTGACAAAAAATTCACATGACTTTAGTTCATTGGCACATTACAAATCAAATTTGACTAAAATTTCATGTGGCTTTTCATTGGCGCAATTTCAATCAAATTTAAATAAAATTTAACTTTGATTTCTTTCATTGGCATGAATAAAATCAAATTTGACTAAAATTTCATTTGAATTTTGTTCATTTGCACATTTTCCATCGAATTTGACTAAAATTTTACATGAGTTTGGTTCATTGGCACGTTTCCGATCAAAATTGACTAAAATTTCATCGAGATTTAGTTCATTGGCGTGTTTTAATCAAATTAGACTAAAATTTCACAAGGTTTTTGTTCGCTAGTGCGCTTAGCATCAAATTCGACTAAGATTCCATCTAGATTTTGTTCATTAGCATGTTTTTAATCAAATTTGACTAAAACTTCACATGACTTTGGTTCATTGGCACATTTCGAATCAAATTTGACTAAAATTTCATGTGGCTTTTCATTGGTGCAATTCCTATCCAATTTGACTAAAATTTCAGTTGGATTTCGTTCATTAGCTTGTATCAAATCAAATTTGACTAAAATTTCACCTGATTTTTGTTCGTTAACGCATTTTCCATCAAATTTGACTAAAATTTTACGTAGGTTTGGTTCATTGGAGCGTTTCAAATCAAATTTGACTAAAATTTCATTCGCATTTTTTCGTTGGCTCATTTTTAATCAAAGTTGACAAAAATTTCACCTGAGTTTGGTTCATTAGCATGTTTCCAATTAAATTTGACTAAAATTTCATATGACTTTGGCTCATTGGCACATTTCAAATCAAATTTAACAAGCATTTCAAACGGGTTTTTCATTGGCGCGTTTCAAATCAAATCTGACTAAAATTTCACATGAGTTTTTTTCATTGACGCGTTTCCAATCAAATTTGACAAAAATTTCACCTGGATTTCGTTTATTGGCGTGTTTCTAATCAAATTTGACTAAAATTTCACTAGGGTTTTGTTCGTTTGTGCATTTCAAATCAAGTTTGACTTAAATTTCATCTAAATTTTATTCTTTAGCATGTTTCCTACAAAATTTGATTAAAAGTTTACCTGACTTTGGTTCATTGGCACATTTCAATCAAATTTGACTAAAATTTCGTGCGAATTTTTTCGTTTGACTAAGATTTCATATGAATTTTGTTCATTGGCATGTTTTCAATCGAATTTGACTAAAACTTCACCTACAGTTTGGTTCATTAGTGCGTTTCCTACCAAATTTGACTAAAATTTCACATGATTTTGGTTCATTCGTGCATCATGAATCAAATTTGATTATAATTTCATGCAGCTTTTCATTGGCACAATTCCAATTAAATTTGACAAAAATTCACTTNATTTCTAATCAAATTTGACTAAAATTTCACAAGGATATTGTTTGTCCATACGTTTCAAATCAAATTTGACTAAAATTTCATCTAGATTTTGTTCATTGGAGCATTTTCAATCAAGTTTGACTAAAATTTCACATGACATTGGTTCATTAGCACATTTCAAATCAAATTTGGCTAAAATTTCATGCGACTTTTCATTGGTGCAATTCCAATCAAATTGACTAAAATTTCACTTGGGTTTTGTTCATTGGCGTATATCAAATTAAATTTGACTAAAATTTCACTAGGGTTTCATTCATTGGCATGTATCAAATAAAATTATACTAAAATTTCATCTGAATTTTGTTCGTTGGCACGTTTTCCATCAAATTTGACTAAAATTTCACGTGAATTTGGTCCATTGGCGCGTTTCCAATCGAATTTGACTAAAATTTCACATGACTTTGGTTCATTGGCACATTTCGAATCAAATTTGTCTAAAATTTCATGCGGGTTCTTTCCTTGGTGCGTTTCCTAACAAATTTGACTAAAATTTCACGTTTGTTTAGTTCATTGATGCGTTTCCAATCAAATATGATTAAAATTTCATCGGGATTTAGTTCAAGGCGTGTTTCTAACCAAATTCACTAAAATTTTGCCAGACTTTTGTTCGTTAGAGTATTTCCAATTAAATTTGACTAAAATTTCATATGAATTTTGTTCAGCGGCGTGTTTTCAATCAAATTTGACTAAAATTTCACCCGAGTTTGGTTCATTGATGCGTTTCCAGTCAGATTTGACTAAAGTTTCACTTGACTTTGATTCTTTGTCACATTTCGAATCAAATTTAACTAGCATTTCAAGCGGGTTTTTTCATTAGCACATTTCCAATCAAATTTGACTAAAATTTCATGTGTGGTTGGTTCATTGGCACGTTTCCAATCAAATATGATTAAAATTTCATCGGGATTTAGTTCATTGGTGCGTTACTAATCAAATTTCGCCAAGACTTTGTTCGTTAGAGTATTTCAGATCAAATTTGACTTAAATTTCATATGAATTTTGTTCTTTGGTACGTTTCCAATCAAACTTGATTAAAATGTCACATGACTTTCATTCATTAGCATATTTCAAATAGAATTTGACTAAATTTTCATGCGACTTTTCATTGGCGCAATTCCAATCAAATTTGAATAAAATTTCACTTGATTTTCGTTCATTGGCATGTATCAAAACAAATTTGACTAAAATTTCATCTGAATTTTGTTCGTTGATACATTTCCCATCAAATTTGACTAAAATTTCACATGAGTTTGGTTCATTAGCACATTTCCAATCAAATTTGACTAAAATCTCATCGGGATTTAGTTCATTGGTGTTTTTCTAATCAAATTTGACTAAAATTTCATTAGGATTTTGTTTGTTAGTTC
The DNA here is from genome assembly GCF_002742605.1 of Olea europaea var. sylvestris. Lineage (NCBI taxonomy): Eukaryota > Viridiplantae > Streptophyta > Magnoliopsida > Lamiales > Oleaceae > Olea > Olea europaea. Next base: position 24,714,325 of record NC_036239.1, read on the forward strand.
ATTTAACATCAAACTCGACTAAGATTTCATCTAGATTTTGTTCATTGGCGCGTTTTCAATCAAATTTAACTAAAATTTCACATGACTTTGGTTCATTCGTACATTTTGAATCAAATTTGACTAAAATTTCACGCGACTTTTCATTGTAGCAATTCCAATCAAATTTGTCTAAAATTTCATCTGAATTGTGTTCGTTGGCACATTTCCCATCAAATTCAACTAAAATTTCAGATGAGTTTGGTTCATTGGTACATTTCCAATCAAATTTGACTAAAATATCACATGTCTTTGGTTCATTGACACATTTCGAATCAAATCGGGCTAAAATTTCATGCGAGTTTTTTCATTGGCGCATTTCCAATCAAATTTGACTAAAATTTCACATGTGTTTGGTTCATTGGTGAATTTCCAATCAAATATCATTAAAATTTCATCGGGATTTAGATCATTGGCATGTTTGTAATCAAATTTGACTAAAATTTCATCTGAATTTTGTTCATTGACATGTTTTCAATAAAATTTCACTAAAATTTCACCTAAGTTTGGATACGGGACCACCACCAATAACTCAAAAGGCCCGAAAACCCCCAAGGTGGTGCTCTCGATGTCCAATTTCACTGGAATTGCAACTTTGGAAAACATGCAGCCCAGAGATTTAGAATTCATATGAGACGTCGAACCTTCGATCAAAAAATCACAACAATCGGAGGTCGGACGCGCATGGTACGGCACCAAACGTAAATGGACAGTTTGTCAAAAAATTAAAAATTTCGGCCTCTACATTGCTCACCTTAGGAAACGTACCTGACCATGTTGATCAGCATGAAATTCTACACAAGACTGGTGAAAATCATAATTTTCTGCCTCCGATTGATTTTGGCCGGAAAACGGTGGCCCTCCAACAATTTTTGACCAGAATGTTCATACAGTTAATCCAAGTCCATTTTTGCCATCGATTTTCTCACATGAAGCCCAGACAGTGTTCATCAAGGATGAAAGACCTAGACTACTGCAGTTTTCGGCCGTCCAGGCCTATCTCAAGCTCAGCGGAGTTCACGGAAGTCTTTTACATCAGTTATACAAGGTACATACATCTCTTCCACAGCTGGGTTTGCTGTAAAAGAGCCCTTTATACATATGGGTAAGCCAGCAGTAGTTTTGACTGAGTCGAAGGAGGCTATACTTTCGATCCTTTTAAGTTTACACTTGTAGGGAAATTTCCACGTCGTAAGCCCACCATGAAGAAGGTACGTGAAATATTTTCTAAGTTTGGATTCCATGGTTACTTTGAGGTGGGATTGATTGACACAGCACACTTACTTATACATCTTACACATGAGGAAGATTACAGCAAACTTTTTCTTAAACCTTCATAGTATATTGATGGGTGTCCGATGAGAGTCCTTAAGTGGACATGTGACTTTACACCTGAGCAAGAGACTCTGATAGTTCCCGTATGGGTATCCTTCCTGCTGCTTCGAGTACGTTGACGTGCCAAGGGGTTCCTTTTTGCTTTATCTAGGGCAATAGAAATATCCTTGAGGATCGATGAGGTCACCTCTGACTTAAGACGACCTAGTGAGGCAAGGGTGTACATTGAGGTGAATTTGGGGCTTATGTTGCCCAACAGGCTTTAGATTGAGCGCGCTGATAACCGTGGCTTCTGATAGACAGTTATTTATGAGAAGCGATCGATTTTTTACTTCTCTTGTAAACAGTTGCGGCCATTCTTATGATCAGTGTACTACGGTTCCTCCTCCTTCTCCCCCAACAGTTGTTGTGCATCCCCTTGTTCAGCCTCCTATTACTGGACTGACAAGGGTAAAGGCACAGTGACATTTGTGGAGCCAAAGAAATATTGGGTTCCCATTTCAGCAATGCCTTCGTGCTTTCCACTACTACCACCACAACTGTGATAGAGTCAGTATCTGCACTGGCAGTTCCTACCTCTACTCCTATCACAATTGATCTAGAGGTACCTCCATATATTCATTTAGTTGCTGAGCCTACTCCAAATGCTCCTATTGAGGTACCCACTTCTCCTATTTATACTTCCATAGCTCCTATTCCCACAGTTACTACTGATGTGCCCCCTGAACTGACACATATCAATTCTCTACCATTGAAGACACACACAAATGGTACTCAGTCAGCACAGGGATCAAGTACAAGGACAGTTCCTCATACCACTCTTGCACAAGGGTTGTTGGCTGAGATCAGCTCAGGACGACATGGTGTCAAGCATATCTTGATTGATCACTTTAAGAAGGATAATATAATGAAAGTTGGATCTACCATGAGGTTTGCTATTGAGGAATTGGTTTTTAAGCTCTTTGTGAGAGACCTTCTGTGAGTAAGACTCCTTCACATACACTTTCACCTGGTCCTTCTATTATAGCTCCTACACAAAATAAGGTGAAAGAACATATACTAAGAGACATGGATGGCATGGGCATTGGAGACTACGTGCAAAATACTGAGACTGAGGATGATGTCCCTACAATCAACAGGTCAATCTCCCATACTTCAGATGTTGTAGCACAGAGCACCATGAGATCAGACGCACCTGCGACTAGCACCATGAGATTAGATGCATCCACTTTTTTCCTGACATTTAGTGCACCACCATCTGAACAGTACTTTTCACCTAAGCAAGCGCCTTCATGTAGGCGAGACCCCTCTCCAACGATCGAGCCAGACAATGCAAACTACTATGATCTAGAAAAGTTTCAGACTAGACGCATGACCCGATCAATATCTATGTACTACCACCCGAAGATTTACCCTCGGGAACACCCTTGAGTAGCTTTAACTAGTTTTTGTTCATGTCTAGTTTATTGTGATTGCATTTCATCTTAAGATATTTGTTGCAATTTACATTTGCTGGAGTCAGTTCTATGCCTCTCTCCTCTATATGTATTCTCGTTTTTCATTATATAAGAGATGAATTGAATTAAAAAAATAATCCTAAACCCTAAACCTCTTCACTTTCTCTCTCTACCTCCAAATCCTCTCTCTTCCCTCTAGAACGGGAAATAATAGAAAAATTAAGAACACCCTCGACCCACTACCAAAACCACCAGAAGCCACCACTACAACAAGCGGTAACAAACTCCTTACAATATCTATGATGCATGTTCATCACCCAATAGCAGTATTTGAAGAAATCAGATCAGATCCAAGTGAAAAAATGAGTGGCACACATCTCAATAAAGTTGTTTCGACCACTTCTGCTCAAAATTTCAGAATGGAGCGACTGCCAATGAAATAAGAAGGCCCAAAAACCCTGGGGTGGTAATACCATCGCCCAATTCGACAGAAGTCGCGACATTGAAATTCGAGCCGCCACAAACTATCCACGCAATTACTTCCAGTACAGTGCTCAATACACTACATGTGCCTGATCATCATGAAGCCCATGGAATTTCGACCACTTGCCTGAAACTTCAGTCGAAACAGTGCCTGGACGCGCCCGATATCGAGGAATCAGTGTTCGTCCAGTCAATCGGAAAAATTGGAATTTCGGCCAGTCTGATCACCATCCAGCCAAACGTGCATGTCCGCTATGATCAACATCTAATTCTATACTAACCTGTGAAATTTCATCAAATTTAGATATCAGAGGTTCGTGAGCCACCATCACTTCTGCACTTTCTGGGCAGAATGTAGCCCCAGTTAATCTACGCACAATTCCATCAATGGATTTGCCAACCGAGACCCCTAAAGTGCCCAATCAGGCTCGAAAATCATATGTTGCTACACTATCAAGGAAAACCATTATATCTCAAGCCGAACAAAACCACAAAAAGTCCTTTGCACCGACTCTTCAGGCCCTACAAGACTCCACTGATTATAGATTGGTCTCTAAAGACCCATTCATGCATAATGGTGAGCTGGTTGCCTTATTTATAGAGGAGAAAGAGGAACACCTTTCTGCACTGTACAAGTTCACACTTGTTAGGAAATTCTCTCATTGCAAGCCTTCTATGATCAAGGTACATGATAGTTTTTTATGTTTTGGATTTCATGGTGATTATATTATAAGATCGAAAGAAAGCATGTTTGGTCCGAATTTTAATAAAATTAACATCAATTTTTTGACCATTATTTCACTATTCTAGCCGTCATTTTTAAATTTTTCTCTCACAGGTAAGACCCATTTTATCTCTAACGATCAAAAAATAAATTAACAAAATCCCTACCAAACAAGCACTGATGCTTATCATATGTTGATTCACTTGGCACACGAGGACGATTATTCTTGCTTATTTCTTAAGCCCACCTAGTACATTGACGAGTGTCCCATATGAGTGACCAAATGGACACCTAGCTTCAGCCCTCAGCATGATTGTCCCTATTTGGGTTTCATTTCCACTACTTCCCATCCACTTCAAGGCAAAGAGTAGTTTGTTTACTATATCCAAGGCTACTGGACTTCCGCTCCGTGTTGATGAAGCTACTACTGATTTACAACATCCTAGTGAGGCACAAGTATGTATTGAGGTTGATCTTGATTTTAAGCTCCCTGATAGGATATGGACTGAGAGAGAGAAGAGGGGTGGATACTGGCAAACTGTTGTGTATGACAAGATACCTAATTTCTGTTTTCGATGTAGACATTTTGGGCACTCTAATGAGAATCATATGATTGGATCACGCCCTGCTTCACCACTACCTCCCAATAACCCAGTTCCTAGGCCTCTTCAAATGGCCAAGGACAAGGGTAAGGAAAAAGAGGTAATTGTAGAGCCTCGTCAGAGATGGACACCAGTTAGGAGAGATCAGATGAGATAGCACTATGCCAGCACTTCAGGGGACTCCTCTGTACCACCAACAGCTACCACTATTAATCCTACAGTTGTGCCTTCCACACATACGAAATCTCAGCCAATTGCTCCTTCTGTAGTTCATCCTCCAGTTACAGCCCCAGCAATTATTAACACAGTTGCTCAGTAGACCCTTATTTAGAATCAATCAGTTGGTCTTCCAATGGTCCTACTATTGTTACCACTCTACCAGCTATCAGTACAGTAGCTTCTCGAACTGATTCGGTACTACCTACTGCTAACACTTCAATTGCTACTACTCTACTAGGGGTGGCGTCTGTTTCTATTGCACCACCAGATACATTACTACCATCTCCTCAGATCGGGATAGTACAGCCCCCAGTTTCTGCTACATCTACTCCGCCTTCGGCTTCAGTTATCAGTCCATCTTGCACTCCATTCTATGATCCTATGTTAGATGATATCTTTCCACGGCCATAGATATTTGATTATTCAGAGGACATTGTCACCATAGCTACTCACATTCTATGTCTGACACCGGATAGGGTTCGAGTACCTAGTTCTACTTCTTCTCTTCCCATTTGTCTTCAAAATGTGGAGGCATCTATTCTTTCTATAAAGTTAGCTCAATCAGATACAGAGGGTTCATCTCAAATTAAGGTTCATCAGCAGGGACCTTTCCATAGATCTTCTTTGATAACTTGGTTGATTTAATTGAGAGGACAGAGGATGATGGATTTGTCCCAGTCATTCGGAAGTGACATCCACAAGTTACTAACACTCCATTCCCGAGTAGGAGGATCACTAGGAGTCAGTCACATGATACACCCTCACATTCCCCATCCCTATGAGTGCCATCATTTAGAATGTGAGAGGTGTAGCTAGTGTAGCTACTCGTTAGCGCCTGAAGAAACTCATACAACTTCATCAGGTTTATCTTTTGGTTATACTGGAGCTTTTTTTTCTTCGGCACAATTTTGTATACATTCAAAGATATCTGTGCTTTAACACGGGAGCTCAGAATGAATCAAATAAAATCTGGATTTTCTGGAATTCGAGGACTAGTGTTACTGTTATTGTTGATCATCCCCAGTTCTTTCACGCTAGAGTTGAGGACCCCAGACTAGCTCGTCCCATCTATTTGACTCCTGTCTATACTTTATGTGATTCTTCTCTTAGGATGGATTTGTGGGTGGGACTTCACCACATCTACCTTGATATAGACGATCCTTGGCTAGTTGGAGGAGACTTTAATGTTATTACACATGATGGAGAGCGCACTGGTTATAATACTCGTGATCGAGACACTACTGCTTTCTCTGATATGATGTTAGACTATAGTTTAGAGGGTGCGAGTTTCTTTGGAAACCGATATAATTGGACCAGTGGTAGGGTCAGAAAGAGACTGGATAGGGTTCTGATTAATTGTACAACTGTAGCTTTCTGTCGATAACTTATAGTAAGACACTTGAATGGACTTCATTTGATCATTCTCCTTTACTACTTCAGTAGGTTTCTGATGATGATTTGGGGCCTAGACCATTCAGATTCCTCAATGTCTGGACCAAGCATCATGACTTTTTAGCATTTGTCTCCCAGAAGTGGTCACTCCCTACTCATCTCACAGGGATGACGCTCTTTGGGAAAAGTTTTTTAGGCTAAAACAGGGATTACGGTAGTGGAACCGACATGTATTTGGAGATATTTTCCAGCGGGTACAAGATGCTAAGGTGGGGGTTGATGAGGCTAAGATACTATACAATAGAGACCCCACACCGGAGCACCACAACTTACTATATCATGCTCAGGCAGTTTTGAACCGGACCTTATCTATTAAGGAGGGTTTTTGGAAGCAAAAGGCCAATTCACGTTGGGTTTATGAAGGAGATCACAATACTCGATATTTCTATGCGATGGTTCAAGGTCGCAAGATCAAATCGCGTATTAGGTCTATTAGGACACAGGCAGGAAAAGTTTTAACTTCTCCGACTAATATTCAAACTTCAATTATGGCATACTACTAGAACCTTCTATCTACTCCACCACAGTCTTTGGACCCCATCCGTTCTAATATCATTCCCAGGCTTTTAACAGTGGATGATAATATGGAACTTAATCGTCCCCCTTCGATTCATGAGATACGGAGATGATCTTTGGCATGGATACTAACAGTGTAGCGGGCCCAAATGGTTTCTCAGCTTTATTCTTCCAGCATTGTTGGGATATTATTCAGGAGGATGTTTACAGGGCAGTATTGGATTTCTTTGACGGTGGTCACTTTTCTCGAGGTTTTTTTACTACTATTATTGTCTTACTCTCAAAGAAGGATAGTACATATAGATGGATCGATTTTGGATCCACCAGTTTATGTACGGTGTTCAACAAGCTTATTACTAAGCTTTTGAATACTCGGTTGAGTACCTTGCTACCATGCATTGTCTCTCATCAGCAGAGTGGTTTTATCCTCGATAGATTGATAGGGGACAATATCTTATTGGTGCAGGAGCTCTTCCATATGTTGGATGATCGAGTGTGAGGGAGTAACACTATGCTAAAGCCAGACATGGCTAAGGCATATGATCGTACGCATTGGGGCTTCATCTATTCTGTATTGGAGGCATTTGATTTAACCATATCTGGATTGACAGGAACAAGCGTTGCATTTCAGAGTGTCATTTCTCTGGGCTCATAAATGGTCAACCATATGGTTTTTTCCTCTCTTCACGGGGGCTCAGACACGGTGATCCCATTTCGCCATCACTATTCATTATTGCTGTCGATTACTTCTCTCGCTAGCTCACTTAGAGATTTCAGGAGTTTCCCAGCATCTGTTATCAACATGGAGGTAGTACTCTTATCTCACATCTTTCATTTGCTGATGATATGATAATATTCACTAACAGTCAGAAATAGTCTATCAAGAAGGTTCTCGATTGTCTGGAGTATTATGAGGGAGTTTTTGGCCAGCTGGTAAACACGGATAAGAGTGGACTTATACTACCTGACGAGCATCTACTAGTCATATTAGACATTTGGAGATCTTGACTAGATTTCAACACCAGTGACAACCTTTTACTTATTTGGGGGTCCCTTTATTTATGGGGACCAAGAAGAGCTTCATTTATGATGACCTTATCCAGAAGATTAGGGACAAGATCTAAGGCTGGGCCTCACGTTTATTATCACCCGAGGATCACATTACTCTGCTGAAGTCAGTACTTTCTTCTATACCAGTACATCTTCTTCAGATCCTGCAGCCTCCTAAGGCTGTCGTGAAGAAAGTTGAGAGCATCTTTGCCAGATTCCTATGGGATTCTAAGGATCAGTCATGACGTTTGCATTGGAGGAGTTGGAAGGAGATTTACCTTCCTACGAATGAGGTGGTCTGGGCTTTAGGAGACTACAGGATGTGGTGGATACCTTCTTCATGAAACTCTGGTGGTTGGTCCATTCCTAGAGACCACTTTGGACCCAATTCTTATTGGGCAAGTATTGCATAAGAGCATACCCTTCACTTGCAACAGTTTCATGATCAGCTTCTCCCACCTGGAAGAGGCTGAAATCAGTAGGGCCACAAACAGATCCACACATTGGTTGGCACCTTGGAGCCAATCAGATTTTCTTCTGGCATGACGATTGGATGGGTGAGTTCACACTGGCATCCCTTTTCCCACATAGGCAGCACATATCTGCGACGGTGTAGGACTTCTTTTATGGCACTGGGTGAGACTTTGCAAGATTATTATAAGCTCTTCCCCCTCACACGGTAGAGCAGATAAAGGTGATACCTTTATATGTTGATGTCCCCGACCGCATCGTTTGGAGGGCCACATCGGATGGTAGCTTTACTACCAAATCAGCATGGTAGCTAGTTCGCTCGGCTCGCCAATCTCAGGACACGTATCGATTACTGTGTAGCTCTATCTTGCCTACCACTATTTCATTCTTCTGTTGGAAACTATGGCAAGATCTCATTCTAGTAGATGTGGTTATTGAAAGGAGGATTGGTTATCACTTAGCTTTTCGATGTCAGTGCTACTCTGAGATTGAGAACATCAGTCATATCTTCACTGACAGCAACATCTCTTTTCAGGTATGGGAACACTTTGGGGACATCTTTTAGATACCTATGAGATCAGGAAAGGGGGTCAGACAGAGGTTCTAGAGATGGAGGTATTCTGAACTGTACGTTAGCAGAGGACACATTCGAACTATTATTCCTTTACTGGTATTCTGGTTTTTATGGATCGAGAGGAATGATGCGAAACACAGAGGGATCCGTATGGTAGCCAGACATATCATTTGGAGGGTCTATCGAACTATCTCTTTTCTTTATATGGGAGGACTCTTTAGAGCTGTGCACTAGCAAGGGGACTTTACGCTTGTATCACTCTTTGGCATTTCTATGACTCTGCCTTCTCCACCACCACCTACTATTATTGTTTGGCATACTCCATCGGTGGGATCATGTAAGATTAATGTCGATGGATGCATCAAGGACGGATTTACTAGTGGTGAGGGTATCATTAGGGATTATACTGGACACTGCATCAGGGCATTCTTAGCATCATACGGCCCATGTTTGATTCTGGAGGTCGAGATCGGAGCTGTACTGGATGGGGTTCTATTGGCTATAGGACTTGGACTATCAGGCATTTAGATAGAGTCGGACTCTACTACAGCCAGCCACTATATCACCAGAAATTTGGGGCATACTCGGACAAATCACAGACATTATATCCTTCGACAAAGATACAGTTTCGCACATCTACAAAGAGGGTAACCAGGTTACAGATGCTCTTACTGTCGAGGGATGGGATTATCGATGTTACCAGGTATATGGACCACTTGACCTACCTTGACCTATTAGGGCACTCGTACAGATTAACTAATAGGGAATGCCCAACATTAGAATTTAATTTTTTATTACTCTTTAGTTACTTTAGTTCCTTTTGTGAGGAAAGTAGTACTTCCTCATTTATTACTTTACATTTGTCCAATATCATTTACTTTCTTTGTAAGTGAAGTAGTACTTCCTCATTTCTTGATTTTCTTTTTTCTACATGTAACCACGATATTCCTCCGACACAATTGAGGACATATTAATAAAACTTACGGAGGTACTGTCCTCCTTCCACAAAAAGAAAAAAGAAAAAAAGAACCTAAACCCTAAACCCAGCCTAAAACACTCTCCCTTATCTTAGAATGGGAGAAAAATACCAAAACTCTAACACACTAGATCCACCACCAAAACCACCAAATTGTAGCGCTCCAAGTGATGAAAAATCATCTCCAACAACCTCCCATACATCTCCCATAACCCCAACATCAGATTCAGCTTCTAGCTCAGTAGATCTGAAATTGAAAAATCATGGCTTGAATCCCAATTTAGTTGAAACACCAAATACTGATCGGAATTTGGATATGGGACCATCGCCAATGAACTCAAAAGGCCTGAAAACCACCATGATGGTGTCCTCAACGTCCAATTTTGCCGGAATTGAAACTTCGGAAAAAGTGCAGCCCGAAACTGATTTTGGAATTATTTCTCGGACGAACCTCCAACAGCTACACATGCCAGATATTCAAAATGCACATAAAATGTTGAACCTTAAGTCAATAAATCACGGCAATTGGAGGTCAGACACACCCGTTATGGCACCAACGTAAACAGACAGTTTGTCCAAAAATTGCAATTTTTGGCCTCTACAGTCCTCACCTTGAGAAATGTGCCTAACATGTTGTTCAGCATGAAATTCAGCACAAGACTGGTGAAAATCATAATTTTCTACCTCCGGTTGATTTTGGCCGAAAAATGGAGCTGCTAGTGGTCGGCCGGCAGCGTTCCAGTGGCCTTTCGACAACTTTTGACCAGAATATTCATCCAATTAATCCAAATCCACTTTTACCATCGATTTTCCCACATGAAGCCTAGACAGTGCTCAACCAGGGTCCCAAAACCTATGCTACTACAGTTTTCGACCGTACAGACCTTTCTCAAGTTGAGCGGAGTTCACAAAAGCCTTTTGCATAGGTTATGCAGGGTACAGATGACTCTTTCACTGCTGCGTTTGTTGCCAGAAGAACCCTTTATACACATGGGTGAGCCGGCCGTGGTTTTAATTGAGTCAGAAAAGGCTACACTTTCTGATCCTTACAAGTATATACTTGTAGGGAAATTTACATCGTAAGCCCACCGCGAGGAAGGTACGTTAGATATTTTCTAAGTTTGGATTCCATGGTTGCTTTGAGGTGGCATTGATTGACACAACACACATACTTATACATCTTACACATGAGGAGGATTACAAGAGACTTTTTCTTAAACCTTTATGGTATATTGATGGGTGTCCAATGAGAGTACTTAAGTGGACATGTGACCTTACACCTGAGCAAGAGACTCCGATAGTTCCCGTATGGGTATCTTTCCCTCTGCTTCCAGTACATTTACATACTAAGGGGTTCCTTTTTGCTTTATCTAGGGCAACAGGAATACCCTTGAGGATCAATGAGGCCACCTCCGACTTGAGACGACCTAGTGAGGCAAGGGTGTGCATTGAGGTGAATTTGGGGCATAAGTTGCCTGACAGGGTTTGGATTGAACGCACTGGTAATCATGGCTTCAGGTAGACAGTTATTTATGAGAAGTGATCGATTTTTTGCTTCTCTTGTAAACACTTGGGTCATTCTTATTATCAGTATACTTCGATTCCTCTTCTTCCTCCCCCTATAGTTGTTATACATCTCCCTATAACTAGGACTGACAAGGGTAAAGACAAGGTGACGTTTGTAGAGCCAAGGAAACAGTGGGTACCAGTTTCAACAGTGCCTTTGGTGCTTCCAACTATTACTATCGCAGTTGTGACAGAGTCAGTATCTACACTGACAGTTCCTACCTCTACTCCTATCATAGTTGATCTAGAGGTACCTCCGTATATCCATTCAGTTGCTGAGCCTACTCCAAACGCTCCTATCGAGCTGCCCACTTCTCCAAATATTACTTCCATGGCTCTTATTCCAACAGCTACTACTGAGGCACCCCTGAGCTGACACACATTAGTTCTCCACCATTGAAGACACATACAGATCATATTCAATTAGCACAGAAATCAAGTAAATGGATAGTTCCTCATACTACTCTTGCACAGGGGTTGTTGGCTGAGATTAGCTCAAAGCGGCATGGTATCAAGTATATGTTGATTGATCACTTTAAGAAGGACCATGGAATGAAAGTTGGATCTACCATGAGATTTACCATTGAGGACTTGGTTTTTAAGCTCTTTGATGAGAGAGTTTCAGTGAGTAAGACTCCTACACATACAACTTCACCCTGTCCTTCTATCACAACTCCTACACAAAATAATGTGAAATAACATATACGAGAGACATGGATGGCATGGGCCTTGGAGACTGCGTGCAAAATGTAGAGAACGATGTTCCTACAATCAGTGGGTCAATATCCCATGCTTCAAATATTGTAGAATAGAGCACCATGAGATCAGACGCACATACGACTAGAACCATGAGATCAAATTCACCCGCTTTTTGCCCAACGTTCAGTGCACCACCATCCGAACAGTACTTTTCACCAAGGCAGGCCCCTTCATGCAGGCGAGACCCCTCTCCAACAAGCAAGCCAGACAATGCAGACTACTATGACCCGAAAATGTTTCAGACCAGATGCATGACCCGATCGATGTCTATATACTACCACCCGAATATTTATCCTCAGAAATACCCTTGAGTAGCTTTCATTAGTCTTTGTTTATGCCTCGTTTACTATAATTGCATTTCATTTTGAGATATTTGTTGTAATTTACATTTGCTGGAGGTCAGGTCTATGACTCCCATCTTCATTTGTATTCTCGCTTTTCATTATATAAAATAAGCTTCACTAGTGGTATTTGCTTAAAAAACCCTAAAACCTAAACCTTTGAATCAGACTTCATCTTATCACTCTTCTTTACTGCTTTTGTGAGTGTCTGATGATGATTTGGGGCCTAGACCATTTAGATTCCTCAATGTTTGGACCAAGCATCATGATTTTTTAGCCTTTGTCACCCAGAAGTGGTCGTTTCGTACTCCTCTCAATAGGATGACCGCTCTTTGGGAAATGTTCTTCAGGTTGAAACAAGTACTACGTTGGTAAAATCGACATGTATTTGGAGATTTTTTTAGCGGGTGCTAGATGCGGAAGTCAAGGTTGATGAGGTTGAGATTCTATATGATAGAGAACCCACACCGGAGCATCATGACTTACTACATCATGCGCAAGTAGTTTTGAACCAAACCTTATCTATTGAGGAGGGTTTTTGGAAGCAAAAGGCCAATTCACGTTGGGTATGTGAGGGTGATCACAATACTTGATATTCCATTCAATGGTTTAGGGTCGTAGAATCAAATTGCCTATCAGGTCTATCAGGACACAGGTAGGAAAAGTTTTAACTTCTCCAGCTAATATTCAGACTTCAGCTATGGCATACTACCAGAACCTTCTCAGCCTTATTCTTCCAGCATTGTTGGGATATTATTCAGGAGGATGTTTACAGGACAGTATTGGGTTTCTTTGGTGGTGGCCATCTTCCTTGGGGTTTTTCTGCTACTACTATTATCTTGCTCCTGAAGAAGGACAGTGATTGTAGATGGACAGATTACGGACCCATCAGTTATGTACTGTGTTCAATAAGCTTATTACTAAGCTTTTGAACACTCAATTGAGCACATTGCTACCATGCATTATCTCTCCACAGCAGAGTGATTTATCCCAGGTACATTAATTGGGGACAATGTCTTATTGGCACAGGAGCTCCTCCATATGTTGGATGTTATAATGTGAGAGAGTAACACTATGCTGAAGCTAGACATGGCTAAGGCATATGATCGTATGAATTGGGGCTTCATCTATTCTGTGCTAGAGGTATTTGGTTTTTATCATATCTAGAATTGACAGGATCAGGCATTGCATTTCGGAGTGTCATTTCTCTGTACTCATAAATGGTCGACCATGTGGTTTTTTCTCCTCTTCATGGGGCCTCAGACAGGGTGATCCCATTTTGTTAAATCTATTCATTATTGCTGCCGATTAATTCTCTCACCTGCTCGCTCAAAGGTTTCAAGAGTTTCCCAGAATGTGTTATCAACATGGAGGTAGTACTCTTATCTCACATCTTTCATTTGCTGATGATATGATAATATTAGCCAAAGGTCAAAAATAGTCCATCAGGAAGGTTCTTGATTATCTAGAGCATTATCAGGGAGTTTTTGGTCAGTAAATTGGAATAAGAGTGGACTTATACTACCCAGACGGGCATCTACTAGTCAGATCAAATGTTTGGAGACTTGACTAAATATCGACACCAGCGATAGCCTTTTACTTATCCGAGGGTCCATTTATTTAAAGGGACCAAGAGGAGCTTCATTTATGATGACCTTATCCAGAAGATCAAGGACAGAATCTCAAGCTGGGCCTCACGTTTACTATCACCTGGGGGTTGCATTACTCTGCTAAAGTCGGTACTTTCTTCTATGCCACTGCATTGTCTTCAGATCTTGCAACATCCTAAGGCTGTCCTGAAGAAACTTGAGAGCATCTTTGCCAGATTCTTGTGGGATTCTAAGGATTAGGGGCGATGTTTGCATTGGAGGAGTTGGAAGGAGATTTGCCTTCCTACAGATGAGGGTGGTCTGGGCTTTAGGAGGTTATAGGATATGGTGGATACCTTCTCCATGAAACCCTGATGGTTGCTCCGCTCTCAGAGATCGCTTTGGGCCCAATTCTTACTGGGCAAGTATTGCATAAGGGCACACCCTTCACTTGCAATAGTTTCACAGTCAGCCTCTCCCACCTAGAAGAGGCTGAATCAGTAAGGCCACAGACAGAGCCACATATTGCTTTGCACCTTAGAGCCGATCAGATTTTCTTCTGCCACGACTGTTGGATGGGTGAGTTTACACTGGCGTCCCTCTTCCTACACACGTACCACACATCTGCAAGGGTATAGGACTTTTTTGATGACACTGGATGGGACTTTGGATGATTATTGTGGGCTCTTCCCCCTCATATGGTAGAGCAGATAGGGATGATACCTTTATGTGTTGATGTCCCCAACCGCATCGTTTAGAGGGCCACATCAAATGGTAGCTTTGCTACCAAATCAACATGGCAGCTAGTTCACTCAGCTCACCAATCTCAGGACTCGTATCGATTACTGTGGAGCTCTATCTTGCCTACCACTATTTCATTCTTCTGCTAGAGACTATGGCAAGATCTCATTCCGATAGATGTGGTTATCCTGAGAGGGATTTGGCATCACTTAGCTTCTCGTTATCAGTGCAGCTCTGAGATTTAGACCATCAGTTATATCTTCACTGGTAGCAACATCTCCTTTCAGGTATGGGAACACTTTGGGGACATCTTTTAGATACCTATAGATGGAGGTATCCTAGACAGTATGTTAGCAGAGGACACATTCGTACTATTATTCCTTTATTGATATTCTGGTTTTTATGGACCGAGAGAAATGATGTGAAACACAGAGGGATCCATATGTTACTAGACGTATCATTTGAAGGGTCTACCGAACTATCTCTTTTCTTCATATGGAAAGACTCTTTAGAGCACTGGCGAGGGGACTTGATGCTTGCATCACTTTGGCATTTCTATGACTCTACCTTCTCCACCACTACCTATTATTGTTGTTTGGTGTACTCCATCGGTGGGATAATATAAGATCAACACCAATGGATGCATCAAGGATGGATTTGCGAGTGGTGAGGGTATCATCAGGGAATTCTCAGCATCATACGGCCCATGTTTGATTCTGGAGGCCGATATCAGAGCTGTACTGGATGGGGTTCTATTGGCCAGAGGACTTAGACTATCAGGCATTTGGATAGAGTCAAGCTCTACTATGGCCATCCATTGTATCACCGGAGGTGAAGGACCATGGGAAATTCAAGGCATACTCAGACAGATCACAGACATTATATCCTTCGACAGAGATACAGATTCGTACATCTAGAGAGAGGGGAACCAGGTTGCAGATGCTCTTGCTATTGAAGGATGGGATCATCGACGTTACCAGGTATATGGACCACTTGACCTATCTCGACATATTAGGGCACTTGGACAAATTGATAGACAGGGAATGCCCAACAATAAAATTTAATTTTTTATTACTCTTTAATTACTTTAGTTCCTTTTGAAAGGGAAGTGGTACTTTCTTATTTATTACTTTACATTTGTCCATTATCATTTACTTTCTTTGTAAGTGAAGTAGTACTTCCTCATTTCTTACTTTTATTTTTTCTACATGTAATCACAGTATTCCTCCACCACAGTTGAGGACATATTAATAAAACTAACGAAGGTACCACCCTCTTTCCACTAAAAAAAACCCTAAACCCCAAACCCTAAAACTCTAAACCCATTTAGATTATGATCTCCCTAATAGAGTATGGACGGAGAGAGGAAACCAAGGTGGCTACTGGCAAGAGGTTGTACATGAAAAGAAACCTGATTTTTGTTACAGATATAGAAATTTTGGCACACAGATGTTTAGTGTAAGCTTGGGGCAAGACTAGTACCTCCTCCTATTGTTGGTCCTATTCCTCATCCTACAATCCTAGCTAAGGACAAGATTAAGGGCAAGGTGGTCGAAGTGAGCCACACTAAAAATGGACCCTCGTTCGTAGAGAGCAGAAGAAATAGCAGGCCAATACTTCAAATGATTGTGCTCCCCAGAATATTCCACCAGTAATGGATGGTGTCCCTCCAATTCCAAGCATTAAACATACCCAGAGACAGATGGTCACCCCGCAAATACCTGATAAATGTATTTTATGCACTTATTTATGCCATTAAAATTGAGTATTTGTTAAATAATTTGATGGAATATGACTTAATCCTATTTATATATTGTGTGTAGGTTACAATCAATGGAAGATACGAGAATGAAGAAAATAAGCAGGAAAAATTACTCAACTACATCAAGGCAAAGTTTGGGAACTAGAATGCAATAATTCAAAAGTTGAATGGGACCAAAGAACGATGAGTTGAGAACACCAAGAGTCAATTGGAGTTGAAGAGAAGCTAATGGGACAAGAAATTTTGGGAAGAACCAAAACACACACTTCAGAAAGTTTAGGGACCAAATTGTAAATTGGCCCCTAAAATAGTTTAACTGTGCGTACGCATAGGCTTGCAGGTCATGCGTATGCATGATTGGAAAATTCAGCTTTCGAAGCTAAATTGATGCTACTATGCGTACGCACAAAAATGTATCATGCGTACGCATGGTTCAATTCCGACAAAAAAATTATGTTTCCTTATTTTGTTTCGAAAAGTCTTGGTTTACAATTCTTTACACGATATTTAAACCAAAAGTTGACAAAAACACAAGGAACCTAAATTTTATCAAATTGGAAGCCGACAAAGAGGAAAAAAGAGCGGGATATACATTGAAGAACAAGACTTCATCACTTGAATCCGGAATTGAAGGCATAAAGGGGAGGATTTCAGATTCTTTTCATACTTTAATGATTCGGGTGATGTCATTCTTTTATTTTTCCTATTTTTCCTACATTAATATGCTAGGCTAAATATCTTTGTATTGGATGGATGACAAAACTGATTCACTACTAGTTTTTAATTCAAGACTTTATGTCTTTATCTTAATTCTTATGTTGTGGTTTCTTTAATATGCATATCTATATTGTTTTAATGTTTGCGCACCATTAGAACAATAAGTTGCTTATTCGTAGTGTTGGAAAACTCACGATAGGTAGAACACTGTTATTGGAACGCATGGACAATGAATGTTAGGAATAATATTTGTGACGTGCACGATCATGTGTGATAATCCTATACATCAATGCATGTTTGCCCTATGAATTTGGACAAGGAATAGGATAGTTTCGTGGTAATCATAGGTTTATTATATCTTGGGAAAGAATAATAAATAAATGTCGAATTATTGATCGTTACAATTGCATGAGTTGAGATAATTGTCATAGCTCGAGAATTAGAACTAAAAGTTGATCAGTGGTGTCGAAAATCCAATACATTCACTCATCTGAATTCTAAAACAAATTCTCATAAATTTTGCAAATTTTTAGTTATAGAATTTAATTAGCTTTTCAAACAAACGTCAACTTTTAGTTAATCTCACGAATTTAATTATATTGAATACACTGGAATTAGACATTATTCCCTGTGGGACTATAACTCTTTCATCACAATTATTACTTGTACAAAGAACTCGTACGCTTGCGGGATTTTAACGAACAAGTTTTTGGCACTGTTGCCGAGGAATAACGGTGTTAATTTTAGTTATTGGATTTTTTAAATTTGTTTATTTTTATTTTTATTTGTATTTCATTTTTAGTAGTTGCTTTTAGGCTACCATTACACTGCTTAGTTCTCTTGCGTCTTGACACTTTTTAAGCGACATTAGTTTATGCAAAATCCTGAGGAACTAGATCTCTTTCCAATAAATCATGAAATAGAAAGAACATTTAGCAATCGTAGAAGAGTTCAACATCGAGCAAGGAGGATGGCCAATAACCGAAATCATCCACAACATCAGGTCCAGCTTCACGAGCAAATACCGCAGCCAAATCAACCGAGAGCTATCCAGAACAAAGCCCTTGTCTTAGTTGGAGATTACGTCAATCCAATCCCTGCACCAGTGCAACCAGCTGTAGTATATCCTCCATTTGGACAAACTAATTTCCACCTTAGACCAGATGTCATCAATTTGTTCCAAAATCACCAAGACATCAAGTTCTTTGGAAAAGCCACAGAGAATCCTCATGAACATATTTCGGTGTTTCTTATGCTATGTGAGGTAATCAGTCATGAAGGAATATCAATAGATGCATTTCGAATGAGATTATTCCCTCATACCTTGAAGGACACTGCAAGGGAATGGTTTCTTTGTTTACCACCTGGGAGCATTCAGTTATGGAACGATATGGTTCAAAAATTCACGATGAAATTTTTCCACCTTCTCGAGTTCATCAAGTCAGGAATGAAGTCCATACTTTCAAGCTGAAAGAGCTCGAAAGCTATCCGAAGGCATGGGAGAGATTCAAGAATTTTTTCAGGAAATGCCCCAGCCTTGATATCCCTAAAAAGGCTTAGCAATATCTATTCTACTATGGTCTAAAGCAAGAATTCAGAAATATGATAGATGCTTCTGCAGGAGGATCGATAATGAAACTTGATGTATATGAAGCATATGACTTGTATGAAAGAATAGCTGAGAATCAATCGATGTGGCCAATCGATAGGAAAACTCCAAGGAAGACAGCAGGACGGCATAATGTAGATGCAGTAATAGCACTGGCTACACAAATGGAAGTTCTTACAATGAAAATGGATAATCTATCTCAGTCAGTTAATATGGTACATCAATCTCCACCGGTTTGTGAAGGTTGCGGAGCTAATCATAATACTATGCACTGCCCTCTGGCGTCTACATATGTTAACCAGTCTGAGGAAGTGAGATATGCGCAAAACTTTCAGAGACAGCAAAATAGTTCCTTCTTTAATCCGGGTTGGAGAAATCATCCAAACTTTTCGTGGTCGAGCAATCAGGGATAAGGACAAGGCGGTAACAATTAGAATAAACCACCGGGGTTCCAATAGCAGCAACAACAGCAAGGAAAGAAACCGTCTTTAGAAGATTCGCCGGCTCAATACATTACTAAAACTGAAACTAATTTTCAAAATCAACAGGCCTCAATCAAGAACTTGGAACAATAGTGGGACAGATTGCAGCTGCATTATCAGGTAGAGCTCAAGGGATATTACCTAGCAACACTGAGACAAACCCTAAGGACCAGGTTGATGAATTAGACAAAACAACAGAGGAAAATCAAATCGAGTCATCGGGCAGTCCACGAGTTAAGACAAGCACTCCTATCAAAGCATATGTGCCTCCAATCCCATTTCCACAGAGACTGCAAAAACATAAGCTAACTAAGCAATTTCAGAAATTTTTGGATGTATTTAAGAAGGTGCACATTAACATACCGTTCGCTGAAGCCCTAGCTCAAATGCCCAGCTACACCAAGATTATGAAAGACATCTTATCAAAAAAGAGGAAGCTAGAAGACAATGAAACGGTCATGCTTACTGAGGAGTGCAGCGCAATTCTCCAACACAAATTACCACTAAAACTAAAAGACCAAGGGAGTTTTACTATTCCTTGTAATATTGGTAATTTGTATATAGATAAGGCATTACGTGATTTAGGAGCTAGCATCAATTTAATGCCCTTATCTCTTTTCAGGAAACTAGGGTTGGGGGAAGCAAAGGTGACTACAATTTCTCTGCAGTTAGCCGATAGGTCGATCAAGCACCCGCGAGGTATTTGTGAAGATATTTTTGTCAAGGCAGATAAGTTTATCTTCCCATTGGACTTCATTATTCTGGATATGGAAGAAGATCAGGAAGTCTCCTCATATTGGGTCGCCCATTTTTGGCTACGGGAAGGGCTCTAATAGATGTGTAAAAAGGTCAGTTAATGTTGAGGTTAGATGAAGAGGAACTGACAATCAATGTATTTAGAGCCTTCAAATTTCAGAATGAACCAGATTCTTGCATGCAGATTGACATAATAAGGGAAGCAGTATCAGAGACATTCAAACTTGATCACCCTCCAGATCTGCTTGAGGCTTGCTTGGTGCATTCTCAGGAATTGCCATCGGAGAAAGAGGAAGCAGAAAAGTGTGCATGTTATTTGGCAGTCATACCACCACTTTTCAAGCAGCCATGTTTGGAGCTCAGTCAAAGACCCACAAAACCTTTACCATCTATACAGCAAGCTCCAACTCTTGAACTTAAACAGTTGCCCATTCATCTGCGCTACACGTATTTGGGGAAAAAGAATTTGCTCCCAATAATTATGTCGAACAATCTTACAGAATCAGAGGAAGATCAGCTACTAAGAGTACTTCGGGAGCACAAGACAGCATTAGGATGGACGATATCAGACATAAAAGGAATTAGCCCTTCGCTTTGCATGCACAAGATATTGATGGAAGATGATTACAAAGCTTCAATTGAGCATCAACGCAGATTAAACCTGAATATGTAGGAAGTGGTAAGAAAAGAAGCATTAAAGCTTTTGGATGCAGGGATAATCTATCCCATATCAGATAGCCATTGCGTCAGTCCAGTACAAGTAGTGCCAAAAAAGGAGGAATCACGGTAGTCCCAAATGAAAATAACGAGCTCATCCCTACACAGACAGTCACTGGTTGGAGAGTCTGCATTGATTATCGCAAACTCAACAACGCCACTAGGAAAGATCACTTTTCCCTCCCTTTCATCGACTAGGTGTTGGAGAGACTCGCTGGACATGCCTACTACTATTTCTTAGATAGTTATTCGGGGTACAATCAGATTCCTATAGCACCTGATGATCAAGAGAAGACAACCTTTACATGCCCTTATGGCACTTTTGCTTATAAGAGGATGCCCTTCGGCCTTT
Source organism: Olea europaea var. sylvestris (assembly GCF_002742605.1). Classification (NCBI taxonomy): domain Eukaryota; kingdom Viridiplantae; phylum Streptophyta; class Magnoliopsida; order Lamiales; family Oleaceae; genus Olea; species Olea europaea. Next base: position 24,735,611 of record NC_036239.1, read on the forward strand.
GTAATGCTCCAGCCACCTTTCAGCGCTGTATGATGTTAATTTCGTCATACATGGTGGGACATATTATTGAGGTATTTATGGATGATTTCTCAGTGTTTGAAAAATCATTTAAGAAGTGCCTTGAACACTTGGGAAAAGTGCTGTAGAGATGTGAAGACATAAACCTTGTATTAAATTGGGAAAATTGCCATTTCATGGTTCAGGAAGGGATTGTGTTAGGGCATTTGATTTCAACATGGGGTATTGAGGTTGATAGAGCTAAGATACAAGTCATCAAAAAAGTACCACCGCCAGTAACAGTTAAGGGAGTTAGAAGTTTCTTGAGTCACGCTGGGTTCTACCGTCGTTTCATCAAAGATTTTTCCAAAATCTCGAAGCCATTATGCAATCTACTCAAAAAAAGGGCCCCATTTCACTTTTTTGAGGAGTGCTTGATAGCTTTCAACATCTTAAAAGAAAAATTGGTTTCTACTCCAGTATTGGCTTTCCCGGATTGGAATTATTCGTTCGAACTTATGTGTGAAGCCAGTGATCAAGCAGTGGGGGCGGTGTTGGGTCAACGAAAGGAGAAGAGTTCCCATGTTATGCACTATGCCAGTAAGACTTTGGATTAGGCTCAAATGAATTATGCGACTACAGAGAAAGAGCTTTTGGCAGTAGTGTTCGCCGTTGACAAATTTAGATCATACTTGATTGGGTCAAAAGTGATAGTCTATACGGATCATTCAACCTTAAAATATCTACTAAGCAAGAAGGATGCAAAGTCGAGGCTTATTTGATGGATACTTCTATTGCAAGAGTTTGATTTGAAGATTAGAGATAAAAATGGGAGTGAGAATGTTGTGGCAGATCACCTTTCTCGCCTCGAATCTCATGAGTCAAACCCTACAGAGTGGAGATCCATGAAGTTTTTCCTGATGAAATGCTTTTTTAGATTATCACTACACCATGGTACGCCGATTGTGTCAATTATTTGGCCCACTCAATCATCCCATCAGACTACTCGAGTCACCAAAAGAAGAAATTCTTCAATGACCTAAAACACTACTTTTGGGATGATCCAATTCTTTATAGAAGGGGTCCAGATCAAATCATACGCCGTTGTGTACTAGAGGTAGAGCAACATCAAGTGTTAGAGTCATGTCACTCTGCACCATATGGGGGCCACTTCGCAGTAACCAAGACAGCAGCAAAGGTACCACAATCGGGTTTCTAATGGCCTACGCTGTTCAAGGATGCACATTATGTGGTTAAACATTGTGACAAATGTCAAAGGACTGGAAATATCTCAAGAAAGAATGAGATGCCTTTAAACAACATTTTGGAAGTTGAAATTTTTTACGTTTGGGGCATTGACTTCATGGGACCATACTCTCCCTCCTACGGTTAACAATACATACTAGTGGTAGTGGCTATGTGTCTAAGTGGGTTGATGCTGTAGCTTTGCCAACTAACGACGGGCGAGTGGTAACTCAGTTCATGAAGAAGAACATTTTCACTCGATACGGCACTCCCAGGGATATCATTAGTGATGGTGGAAAGCATTTCTGTAATCGATTATTTGCATCGCTGTTGGCCAAATATGGAGTAAAACACCGTGTCGACTCCGTACCATCCTCAGACTAGCGGGCAAGTGGAAATCTCCAATAGGAAGTTAAAGAAGATTCTTGAAGCTACAGTAATGCCTTCTGCAAGAATTGGGCTAAGAAACTAGACGATGCACTTTGGGCTTATAGAACAGCGTTTAAGACTCCAATTGGCATGTCTTCGTATCGACTGGTGTTTGGACAGGCCTGTCATCTGCTCATTGAGTTAGAGCATAAGGCATATTGGGCAACTCATTTGCTCAATTTCAATATGAGGACGGCAGGAGAAAAGAGGGTTCTACAACTCCATTAGCTAGAGGAATTTCGTTTGGATTCATATGAGAAAGCAAAGATCTACAAGGAGAAAACCAAGAGATGGCACGATAGACATGTAAGAGAGACAGATTTTGAAGTAGGCCAGCAAGTATTGATGTTCAATTCACATCTCAAACTCTTTCCTAGAAAGCTAAAGTCTAGGTGGTTAGGTCCTTTCACAATAGTAGCCGTGCTTCCACATGGTGCTGTAAAGGTAGTATCTCAGGATGAACAAAGAGGTTTAAAGTAAATGGACAATGGTTGAAAGCCTATTGGGGAGGTGACTACTCCAATGAGAAGACGATCGTACCTCTTAATAGTACAGAGTAGCCTAAGCAACAAAGTCGAGCTATAGACTATAAAAATAACGCTTATTGGGAGGCAACCCAATTCTCTTCCCTTTTATTTATTCTGTTTTGTTGCATTAGATTAGGATTTTTATATGTTTTCTTTATTGCTTGGGTGTGTTAGATAGATTAGGTGTCATCCATTCATTACTTAGTTGTTGAGTTAATGCACAGGTCACGCAATTTCATATTTGTTTTACACAAGTTTAGGGGAGTTCAATCATTCCAGACATGTAATTGGAGGGCATCGCAAATATCTAGATAAAAAAATGAGATGTTACAGTCATCGAGGCTGAAACGTATAATTGTGGGTACAAGAATGACTTACTTATAATCTATTGATTCCCGCATCAATCGCACATTTTTCGATCATAGTGGTAAAGGTTTTAGTTTGGGAGTGGAACACGAGTGGTCGGGGTCGGATTAAACCAAAACAAACCTTTCAAGATTGGCATTGAACTTCTATGTCATAATCATTTTGCATATTTCTAAACTATATTATGTCAACCATTCAGTCGGGGTGGGTATGGAGAGTCAGTTATTAAAAAACAAAGGTTAACCATGCATACGCACAAGCCTGCATGCTGTGCATACGCACGGTTGGCAGATTGGCCGCCTGAGGCCAATCTGCTATGCACAGCCCGGTCAAGTGAGGGTTTAAATCCCTCACCCAGGCACATAGTCCCCACACATTCCCCCTTTCCCCCGAACACACGACATTCATCTTCTCTTCCACAACCATCGCCTTTTCCTCCCAATTCCCTCCCCTATCTCTTGGGCATTACAAAATTAGCACATTAGAACACTTTGCATATCGAAGTCCTCAAGTCAACTTCTCTACTTGCCAAACAACTCAAAGGTAATGTGTTTCTTTGCGAACTCTTGGGCTACAATTTTTTGTTCATTAACATACAATTTGATGAATTTTTTTGATTATTGTGGAGGTTGGGCTTAGGTAGATGGTGGATTTTGTTTAATTTGATGTTAACATTGGTAGATTCATAACAAAATAGGTATTTGGACATTCTTGCTACAACATTGCTCACAATGTGTTTGTTTAATTGTCCCAAAGACTCATTGATCTACATTTTAGCTTGAATTTTTGCACAACACTTGGGCTTTCCTCAATTTAATGACACCTTATACTTCCTTGCATCCACTCTATTGTATAACTTGAAATTGAAGGGAAACTATACGTTGTAATTACCACCCCTTCCACCACCCTTCCATGTTCTTCCCCATACATAGCATTACACTTTGCTCTTCGTTTGGTACTCATGGTATTCTCTTGATAACAATTACCCCATTCATCTATCTCATTTGCTTATTTTGTGCCTTTTGCAGGAATACCTCCCAAATGCACACACGATGCTCTATCCACTTCAAAAGGGAAAGGCAAAACCTCTTCTTCATCTAACCTAGGCCGCTCTTGAGTTGATGAAGGTGGCGCGCAAAGATTCCTAAGCCCCGAGCATAAGCTTCGATTTGAGCAAGTAGTCACCAAATGGACCGATTTACCCAAGCGGGAAGTGGTTTTGGAAGATTTCCCGGGGTTTAAAATTGAGACATTAATCCATCATGCGGGCTGGGAAAAGGTGATCGCTAAACCATTTGCTATTTATCCTACACTTGTTCAAGAGTTCTACACAAATTTCAACTTCTCCATCGACGACCTTAGGACCGATCACCAGCACCGAACCTGGGTGTGGGATAAATGGTTTATGTTTATACCTGAGTTCATTGATGAATATCTTGAATTAAATCGAGAAGAAATCATCCTGATACCACCAGAGCAGAATTGGCCAGAGTTAGCATAGGTTTTGTATGGAAGAGTAGATGCATGGCCGCTCCGTCGACTGGATTTCTTATACAGTAATTTAACTGAGTCCCTCATGGTTCTGATGATGTTTATTTCCCACAATGTTGATCCCTCCAAGCATCGTTACAAGTTCGATCACACTAAAGCTACTTTGGTCTACCATCTAGCTAGAGGGCTCAAATTTGACTTGCGCACTCGTATCTATAATCTGATTTGTGCCCGAGCTACTGAAGTAGACCCACGACACACGCTCATATTTCCAAGCCTTACCTGTGGAATATGCAAGGCTTACGGAGTGTAGCTCCTACCAGCTGAGCAGACAATACGTCCTGTTGCCCCAATCAACATTCCCTCCGCCCAAAACTCTTGGAGAAAAGTTAATCAGTACAAACAAGGATGACAAGATAACCAGGACGAGGCAGGCCATGAGGATGAAGTTGACATCCACCCTGACCCGCAACATGAGCTACCAGCTGATACCCCCGTACTGCGATAGATTTATGCGACGATGATCGGGCTGAGTAGGGATGTTCAACAATTGCAACAATCATTTACCACCTTGGATTTATGGGTACAAGATATGCAGACTGACATTGGGATTGTACGAGCCAGTGCGAGCAAGACTTTAGAAGATGTCTCTGATTTATGTGGAAGTACTGATAGGCTAATTGGGAGGTTGGACTATTATACTGGAATGATGGATGGAATGTAATTTCGAGCTAATCAAACATACGACATGGTCCGTAATATGCAAATCGAGATGGGCCAACAATCTGCTTTGATGAGGGAGATTCTTTCCCTTCTACCTCCACCACCACCTTCCGATTGACCAGGGGAGTCTTAGTTCCTTTCGCACCCTCCTTTTTGCATTTTATTCCTTATTGTGGTACATTGAGGACAATGCACCGATTAAGTTTGGGGGTGATTGAATCTTTTATCTTCATGTTTACTTCTTTTCATATGATTTCGCATGATTGGTATGTTTTATCTTTATTAAAAAAAATTAACTTTTGTATGTTGTTTTTAACTTTTGTGTGTTGTTTTTAACTTTTGTGTGCTTGTGTGGGTTGGATGGCCTTGCTGGAAATGATGCATATATTGGAACTGTGTAATTAACTAAGAACCGTGGAAGAGTTATATGTTGAGTTAATTGACACTTGTTGATGTGAAGCTTGATCTCTATTGAGCATGATATTCATGTTCTGCATTATAAGTTGATGACTTGGTTGTATAAGGAGAAAGTTGAACATAGTTGATTCAAACCCAAACCAACACAAATAAATAAGACCATAAAACCTCTTTTAGGAGAATTTGGAAATGATTAAACTAGTATAGAGAAACATTGAGATAAGTAAGGATTCCATGTGTGAAATGATTACATGGATTATCTAAAGCCAATAAGATGAATTGAGACGAAAACCTTGAGTTAGGGGTCGGTTTCGAGAATAGGTGTTTAATAAGAGGCATTGCACTAATCTTGGTAATTAAAAGAAGTAAAAAGAACTTCTCTTTGGTGCCTTTTTGACTCGAGCAATTAAGCCTGCAAGGGTCCTTAAAACATGTTGCCCTATGGTCATCTGACTTGGGAGTCATTGGCTAAAAACTCGCTACAGGGGTCACTTAGTCGCTTAATGGAGAGAAGTATATAAAAAATATGTATATATGAAAATGAAAAAAAAATTGGAATGAGCAGGTACATGAAACAGAAGATGCATCAAGTGCCAAGATTAAGCCTTGAGCAACTATTTTAGGGACTTATACCTTTGACAATAGGTCATTAGCTCAATTGAGTCTTAGAAGTCGAAGTAATCAAAAATATGGGAAAATCCTTATTAGTCGAGATGGGAATCTATATTAGCTGAGATCTATCCAAATGAGAGAGGGTAAGGATTAGAATTAGCAAAAATCAACCTTAGTGCATACCTCGGGAAAAGTGAGCAAAAATCATAAGTTTGGGGGTGTGTATCTTATGAGTGAGGAAAGGAAATAATTGACTAATGCAGGTTGGGAATCAAACCAGTTATTAGTGTTGTGATGTTTACATGAATATTCACATACACACTTTAAGTTTCACATTGAATAAGGGGAAATTAATTTCAAATGTGTAATTTGGACACTTTTCAAAGTAATGACACAATTATCCAATCCTGAGACTAACAGCATACCATCTAACCAAAGTTTAATTGGATCGGGCTATAAATTGTTTGAGGGCAAACAAATGTTCAAGTTTGGGGGTGTTTGATAAGTGTATTTTATACACTTATTTAAGCCATTAAAATTGAGTATTTGTTAAATAATTTGATGGAATATGACTTAATCCTATTTATATATTGTGTGTAGGTTACAATCAATGGAAGATACGAGAATGAAGAAAATAAGCAGGAAAAACGACTCAATTACATCAAGGCAAAGTTTGGGGACTAGAATGCAATAATCCAAAAGTTGAATGGGACCAAAGAATGATGAGTGTAGAACACTAAGAGTTAATTGGAGTTGAAGAGAAGCTAATGGGACAAGAAATTTTAGGAAAGAACCAAAACACACACTCAAAAAAGTTTAGGGACCAAATTGTAAATTGGCCCCTAAAATAGTTGAACTGTACGTATGCATAGGCTTGCAGGTCGTGCGTACACACGATTGGAAAATTTAACTTCCAAAGCTAAATTGATGCTACTATGCGTGCGCACAAAAATGTACTATGCGTACGCATGGTTCAATTCCGACAAAAAAATTCGATTTCCTTATTTTGTTTTAGAAACTCTTGGTTTACAATTCTTTACACAATATTTATACCAAAAGTCAACAAAAACATGGGGAACCTAATTTTTATCAGATTGGAAACCGACAAAGAGGAAAAGAGAGCGGGATATACATTGAAGAATAGGACTTCATCACTTGGATCCGGAATTGAAGGCATAAAGTGGAGGATTTTAGATTCTTTTCATACTTTCATAATTCGGGTGATGTCGTTCTTTTATTTTTCCTGTTTTGTCCTACATTAATATGCTAGGCTAGATATCTTTGTATTGGATGATGACAAAACTGATTCACTCTTGGTTTTTAATTCAAGACTTTATGTTTTTATCAGAATTCTTGTGTTGTGGTTTCTTTAATATGGATATCTATATTGTTTTAATATTTGCCCACCATTAGGACAATAAGTTGCTTATTCATAGAGTTGAAAAACTCACGGTAGGTAGAACACTGTTATTGGAACGCGTGGACAATGAATGTTAGGAATAATATTTGTGACATGTGCGATCATGTGTGATAATCCTATACATCAATGCGTGTTTGCCATATGAATTCGGACTAAGAATAGGATCGTTTCATGGTAATCATAGGTTTATTATATCTTGGGAAAGAATAATAAATAAATGTGAAATTATTGATCGTCACAATTGCATGAGTTGAGATAATTGTCATAGGTCGAGAATTAGAACTAAGAGTTGATCAGTGGCGTCGAAAATCCAATACATTCACTCATCTGAATTCTAAAACAAATTCTCATAAATTTTGCAAATTTTTAGTTATAGAACTTAATTAGCTATTCAAACAAACGTCAACTTTTAGCAAATCTCACGAATTTAATTATATCGACTACACTGGAAGTAGACCTTATTCCCTATGGGACAATAACTCTTTCATCACAATTATTACTTGTACAATGAACCCGTATGCTTGCAGGATTTTAATGAACAGTACCTCCTACCATGAGTACCGCTCCTCCAAATAATAGCTCAGTTGCTCTCCAAACCAGTAATACACAAGGTTATGTTTAGGATTATGGAGATTTACACTTGAATACCCTGCCCACTCAATTGACTACTACATCTATTACTCCCTCAATAATTCAGACAGTTGCACATATAGTGACTCAACCAATTGCATCAGAGACCATTGCTCTTCTGAGTATTGTTACATCAGTTTTGCATTGATCACAGTTTGCTGCTCATGTTTCCAGTACCCACATCGACCCCTTGGTTCATGACATGACTCAGCGAGCACATGACTCAGAAGCTTTTGATACAGAGGTCAGGCATCTTCTTGGCCCGACACCTGGCCGAATTGGTCTCGTCTGTCAGTAGAACATAGATTCCATCCCTTCTGTTGATTCTGAGCAGTCAGATAAGATACTACATCACAGATTGAGGTACATCATCAGGGTACGTTTCGTAGGTCTTCTGCTGAGGATTTATTTGGCATAGCTGGATGGACAGAGAATGATGGCTTTGATGGACAGAGAATGATGGCTTTGTTTGGGTCACACGAAAAAAACATCCACAGGCTATTGACACTCCACATTCGAGCAGGAGGATCACTAGGAGTCAGTACAGCTACTCATGGGCACCTGAAGAAACTCACTCAGCTTCATCAGGTCTATCTTCTGGTTATTCGGGAGCCTTTTATTCTTCAACACAGTCTTGCTTATATTCGTCAGTATTTGCATTTTGACATGGGAGTTCATAATGATTCCAACAAAATATGGTTCTTCTAGAATGTGGGGACTACTGTTACTACTATTGTTGATCATCACTGGTTTCTCCACATCAGAATTGAGGATTTCAGACAATCATGTCCCTTTTACTTGACTCCTATCTATGCCTCCTTCGAGGCTGCTATTAGAAGGGATTTGTAGGTGGGACCTTACCACATTTTCCTTGATATGGACGATCCTTGGCTTGTTGGGAGAGACTACGTTATTACACATGATGGAGAGCACACTGGTCACAATACTCGTGATCGGGGCACCACTGCATTTTCTGATATGATGTTAGACTATGGATTGGAGAATGCTGGTTTCCTTGGGAACAGATATACTTGGTCCAATGGTAGGGTCAGGCAAAGACTGGATAGAGTACTCATTAATTCTATAGCTGCAGCATTCTGTAGATAGCTTACAGCGAGGCAGTTGAATCGAACTTCATCTAATCATTCCCCTTTACTGCTACAGTGGAGCTCTGATGATGATTTTAGGCCTAGACCATTTAGATTCCTCGGTGTTTAGACTAAACATCATGATTTCTTAACCTTCATCTCCCAGAAGTGGTCACTCCCTATGCATCTTACAGGGATGGCCGCTCTTTGGGAGAAGTTTTTCAGGTTAAAACAAGTTTGCATTGGTGGAATCATCATGTGTTTGGAGATATCTCCAGCGGGTTAGGGATGCAGAGGACAGGGTTGATGAGGCAGAGGCTATATATGATAGAGACCCTACGTCAGAGCACCGTGAATCATTACATCTGGCCCAGGCAGAGCTGAATCAGACCTTATCTATTGAAGAGGGTTTTTGGAAGCAAAAGGTCGGTGCTCGTTGGGTATGTGAGGGAGATTATAACACTTGATATTTCCATGCAATGGTTCAGGGACACCAGATCATCGGATCAGATCACGCATTCGGTCCATCAAGTCACAGGCCGAAGAGGTCCTTGCTTCTCCTTCAGATATTCAGACTTCAGCTATTGTAATCTACCAGGATCTCTTATCTGCTCCTTCTCGGTAATGGATCCTATCTACCCTGATATTATTCCTAGGCTTTTGACAAAGGATGATAATATGACACTTAACCGTTCTCCTTTGATTCACGAGGTACGGGAGACGATCTTTAGCATGGATGCTGACAGTATCGCGGGCCCAGATGGTTTCTCCGCCCTATTTTTCAACATTGCTGGGATATTATTCAAGAGGATATTTTTAGGGCAGTATTGGATTTCTTTGATGGAGGTCATTTCCCAGGGGGCTTTGTTACGACTACTATTGTTCTGCTCCCAAAGAGAGATGGTGCTTATCGATGGACTGAATTCAGACCCATCAGTTTATGTATTGTGCTCAATAAGCTCATTACTAAGCTATTGAACATGCATTTGAGTTCTCTACTACCACACATTATTTCTCCTCCACAGAGTGGTTTTATTCCTGGATGACTGATTGGGGACAATGTCTTATTAGCTTGGAGCTTCTCCACACCATGGATGATAGAGTTCGAGGGGGTAATTCTTTGCTAAAGCTTGACATGGCTAAAGCATATGATCACATGGATTGGGTCTTCATCTACTCTGTATTGGAAGCTTTTGGGTTTAATCATATCTGGATTGACACGATTAGGCATTGCATCTCGGAATGTCGTTTCTCGATACTCATTAAAGGCCGTCTGTTTGGTTTCTTCCCCTCCTCTCGAGGGCTCAGACATGGAAACCCTATTTCACCATCCCTGTTCATTATTGTTGCAAACTACTTCTCATGCTTACTCACTCAGAGATTTTAAAAGTATCCCGGTTTGTGTTATCGGCATGGAGGCAACATTCTTATCTCTCATATTTCATTTGCTAATGATATGATCATATTCGCCAATGGCAAAAAATAATCTATTAAGAAGGTCCTTGCTTGTTTGGAACATTATGAGCATGTTTCCGGCCAGTTGGTGAATAGGGACAAGAGCGGACTCATCCTACCCAGACGAGCATCTACTAGTTATATTTGACAATTGGAGATTTTGACTAGATTTCAACCCCAGCGACAACCTTTTACTTATCTGGGGGTCCCTTTATTCAAGGAGATCAAGAGAAGATTTATATTTGATGATCTTATTCAGAAGGTCAGGAGCAGGAGCTCAAGCTGGGCTCACGATTACTATCACTCCGAGGTCACATCACCCTATTGAGGTCGATGTTTTCTTCTATACCACTATACCTTGTCCAAATTATGCAGCCTCCTAAGGCAGTCCTGAGAAAACTGGAGAGCATATTTGCTAGATTCTTATGGGACTTTAAGGACCAGGAACGACGATTACATTGGAGGAGTTGGAAGGAGATTTGCCTTTCTACTAATGAGGGTGGCCTACACTTCAGGAGATTGCAGGATGTGGTGGATACCTTCTCCTGAAGCTATGGTGGTTGTTCCGCTCTCAGAGATCTCTTTGGGCCTAATTTTTACTGGGTAAATATTGCATAGGGACACACCCTTCACTTGCAGTAGTTCCCCGAGCAGCCTCTCCCCCCTGGAAGAGGCTAAAATCAGTAGGACCACAGACAGAGCCACACATGGCTTAGCATCTTGGAGCTAGTCAGATTTTCTTCTGGCATAATTGTTGAATGGGAGAGACCACATTGGCATCCCTATTCCCACACAGACAGCACTCATCTGAGAAGGTGCAGGTTTGTATGCTAAGATCTACTGGAGGAGAATTGATTCTAGCCGATCCTGAAATTGAGCGCATTTTTCATCGACTACAAAGAGGAAATCGAGAAGTAAAATTGCAAATGGCCAATGAACTGAACATTCCTATTATCCCAGCCAATGAATGAGAGGTAGGGAATGAAGGAAATGAGATTTTGGGCGACTTCTTGACTCCTCAAGTGATTCAAAGTCAATCCAGCATTGTGTATCCACCATTTGGGCAACCCAATTTTCAATTGAAGATGAATGTGATATAGCTACTCCAGAATGGCCATCAATTTTATGGCAGAGCCGAAGAAAATCCACATACACACATATCTCAATTCTTGGATATGTGTCAACATTTCAGATATCAAGGAATCTCAGACGATGCTATTAGGCTAAGACTTTTTCCACACACCTTGTAGGACAAGGCACTTGAATGGTTGGATTCACTCCCAGTTGCAAGTATTACTACATGGAACGAGTTGGCACATAAATTTTGCACAAATTTCTTATCACCGACCAAGATAGCAAAGATGAGACATGACATATCAGTATTCAGTCAAGGAGAAAATGAATTGTTTAGCAAGGATTGGAACATATTTAAAAACATGCTCTGGAAGTACCCTCAACATGGGTTTGACAAAAAGACCCAAATCTGATTCTTCTATACTGGGTTACGTCCATACCACAAGAGCATGGTGAACTCAACATCAGATGGCTCAATATCTACGCGAACAGTTGATGGGGCTTTGGAATTATTTGAGAGAATGGTTACCACCTCAGCCATGTGGTCATCTGAGAGGGTGATCCTAAGGAAAACTTCGGGTGTCTACGAGGTAGATACTTATTCAGCTATACCTGCAAAAATTGGTTCTCTGTATCATAAGATGGAAAGTATATCTTAGGCAGCACAGGCTAAGAAGAGCAATTGTGAAGAATGTGGATCTAAACATAAAATATCCAAATGCCCAATATTAATGCAAGGACTTGAGCAAGCAGACTATGCACGATGGGAACAATGCCAACAGAATAATCCATATCGAGAAACTTTCAATCCCAATTAGAAGAAGCATCCGAACTTCTCTTGGAGCAACCAGAATCAAAATAGGCCACGGAGACAATTTCAACAGTAAGAGAAGAAACCTCAATTGGAAGAAATGATAGGAAAGTAAATCTAACATGTGAAAACAGGACACCTTTTTACATGCCTTTATGATTTGAGCAAGTAAGCCTGTAAGGATAGTTCAAAATCTGGTGCCATAAAGCCAACTGGCTTGGGAGTCATCACCCAAAACTCACTACATGGGTCATATAGAAAGCAAGTGGGAAAGAGGTGAATAAAAAGTCATCTGATCGAGCCTTTATAACTTGAGTGAATAAGCCTGCAAGGTTTAAAACCCGATGTCCTGGTTTGGGAGTCATCAACTTAAAGCTCACTCCAGGGGTTATACAGAAAGCAAATGAGAAAATGACGTAAAAAAAATTATCAGAAAATTAGTTAGAAAAGACACGATAACATCAAAAGAGCCTTGGACATTTGGTTGAAAAAACTATACTTTGAGGTGACGCAAGTAGCCTAGTTTAATCTTGAGTGCTGAAGTAAGCAAACCTAGGAGAGCCTTCATTTGTTGGCATGTGACTTTGTGATAGTGATATTAATCCAGACTAAGAGAGGGTAAGGACTACAACTACATAAACTCTTAATTGTAAAACACAACACTGGGATAATTGAGTAAAAAGAACAAGTTTGGGGGATTTGTGTATCTCTCGAGCGAAGTCAGGACACATTTGACCACTTGGGATTGGGACTCAATCCATCATGAACTTGACATGTTGGCATGACTTCACACAAGTGTCAAGTATGCATTTAACTGGTAAAAGTTTATTCCGTTCTCGCACTGATCCATTTTTATAAAGTTAAATACACAGTCCAATCCTAAACCACAGTAGGTTATTAAGCCATGTTTGTTCATAAGTAAGCCACTATCTTGTTTGAGGAACAACAATAGTTTAAGTTTGGGGGTTTGATAAGTGTGTTTTTTACACACTTATTTAGATCACAAACATGACTTAATCATGAGCAAAATGATTAAATTGTGGGTTAATTTCATTTCATTTATGAAATATAGGGAACGTTGATGGACTTGGTGAAATGTGGGAGAAAAGGCATTAAAAAGGACTAAAATGAAGCAAAGTAAAAGTTTAGGGACCAAAGTGCAATTATCTAAGAGTTGACCCGATGAACGAATCAAGAAATTGATTGAGCAAAATATAAATTGGAGGCTATAATTGAATGATGGAATGACCAGAAACAAGAAAATAGGCCAAGAAGTGAAAAAAAAATAAAGTTCGAGGACCAAACTGGCATAAACTAAAAAGTTCACCCTATGCGGTCGCATAGAGTGATGCAGGGAAATTTTGGCCAAAAATCTTAAGCCTATGTCGTCACATAGGCAATGTTTGGGGGCCGATCTGCAGTTTCCTTTTCGCGATGAAATTCTTATGGAAACTTAATTTAAACACAATATAAATACCAAAAACCGTGCAGAATGAAAAAAATGCAGTTGAGGAGAACAAAACACTTCTTTGAGATTGGATTGAGAGAGATCACAGGGGAATTCACGAAGAACATCAAGATTCAAGCAATTTCAATATTTGGTGATGTTTTATTTTCAAAAATTCATGTTTTCTTTTATTTTCTCCATGTTAGGCTAGAATTTCACGTACTAGGAGATCGATGTACCATGAGATAAGATATTTAAATTTCTAGTTTTTACAATTTGACATTAAAACATGTTTTGATTGTTTGAATAGTTTATATGCAATTATTGTTTTTCGCAATTAGGGGCCCGTAATTGTGTGAATTGGGTGACTTGTTCTTGTATTCGAGAGAAGTAGAATAGGTTCGACACTATATAAATCATCGTAGGGTTCGATAGGGGATAGAAATATACCGCTATACCCCACGTGAATCTATAAGTGCTCACAAACCCGCATGCATTTTTATATATGCACTTGTCATATAGATATAGGCCATTGGTATGTAAAAATAGGTTCAATACATCTCGAGAGAGAGTATTGATAGATTTAGGAGCATTGATTCCTCATCAACTCAATTGTGCTGTCACATTAAAAAAATTAGGATTTAAAGTGATCGTCGCATGGGAACTCGTGATCCTAGTAAGCTTAATTTTCATTGAATACTACAAATTTGCATTTGCAACGTTTGTTTTGCATTCTAAGTTGTTAAAAATCGTGTCTTGCATATTAATCTCATTTCAATTTAAAAATTGCAATAAATTAGGGTTTGCATTTCAATTTAGGGTTTTCATTCTAAAATTAGGGTTTTATTTAGGAAAACAATCACATTGAGTAATTTAGTTTCGGTTAAGGCTATGATGATAAAATCAAACTAATCAATCTCTGTAGGATGATATTCGGACTTAATTGAACCACTTTATTACTTGTTAACGAATCGTACACTTGCGGTAATTTTAAGTTAAAAGAAATATTTCATGAACAAGGCACTCATATAGATTAACCAACATGGAATGCCCAACTTTAGAATTTAGTTTTTTATTCTTTAGTTACTTTAGTTCATTTTGTAAGGCAAGTAGTACTTCCTTGTTTACAGCTTTACATTTGTACTTTTTTACTTGTTTTCTTTGTAAAGGGAGTAGTACTTTTTTATTTATTGCTTTCAATAACTCTTCATGTAACCACGGTATTCCTCTCGAGAATGGGAGAAAACCATCAAAACTCCAACGTACTAGATCAACCACCAAAACCATCGGATCATACCACTCCAAGTGATGGAAAATCATCACCAACAACCACACATACATCTCCTATAACATTAATATCAGATTCAACCCCTATCTCATAGATCTGAGTTTGAAAAATCACGGAATGAATCCCAATGCTTTCGAAACACCAACTTTCAATCAAATTTTGGAGATGGGACCACTTCCAATGAACTCGAAAGGCCCAAAAACCCCTAGGGCGGTGATGGAGACGTCAATTTTGGGCGGAATCAAAACTTCGAATTCCGTGCAATTCACGACTGATTTTTCAATTCCTCCCAATCCAGAAATTTTATGATACATGCACCAAATTTTCAGAATGCCCATGAGAAGATGATCTTTTGACAAAAAAAAATCAGCTCAATCCGACGTTGGACTCACACGAAATCGCGCCAAACGTGAACTGCCAACAGGTAGAAAAAATGCAAATTTTGGCCGGTGCAGACCTCGCCTCAAGAAATGTGCCTGACCATGTCGATCAGCATGAAATTTTGCTTAAGACTGGTAAAAATCATAAATTTCTGCCATCGTTTGATTTTGGCCGAAAAAAGGAGCCGCTAGCGGCTGGCTGACGACGTTCCGGTAGCCTTTCGACGACTTTGGTCCAAAATATTCCTCCAGTTAATCCAAATCCATTTTTATTATCGGTTTTTCTACATGAGGCCTAGACAGTGCTTAATCAGAGTCAAAAGACCTATGCTACTGTAGTTTATAGCCATCCAGGCCTATCTCAAGCTGAGTGGAGTTCATGGAATTCTTTTGTATCAGTTATACAGGGTATAGATGACTCTTCCACTGCTGGGTTTGCTACCAAAGAACCCTTTATACATATGGATAAGCCGGCAGTAGAGTCCAAGGAGGCTTCGCTTGCTAATCCTTACAAGTATACACTTGTGGAGAAGTTTCCACATCGCAAGCCAACCGTGAAGAAGGGACGTGAGATATTTTCTAAGTTTGGGTTCCATGGTTACTTCGAGGTGGGATTGATTAACACAACACACATTCTTATACACCTTACACATCAGGAAGATTATAGTCGACTTTTTCTTAAACAATCATGGTATATTGATAGGTATTCGATGAGAGTCCTTAAGTGGACATGTGACTTTGCACCTGAGCAGGAAATTTTGATAGTTCTCATATGGGTATCATTTCCTCTGCTTCCAATGCATTTACGTGCCAAGGGGTTCCTTTTCACCTTATCTAAGGCAATAGGAATGTCCTTAAGAACTGATGAGGCCACCTCAGACTTGAGACGGCCTAGTGAGGTGAGGGTGTGTATTGAGGTGAATCTAGGGCTTAAGTTGCTCGACAAGGTTTGGATTGAACGTACTGGTAGTCGTGGCTCTGGCAGACGGTTATTTATGAGAAATGGGGATTGTTGGCTGAGATCAGCTCAGAGCGACATGGTGTCAAGTATATGTTGATTGATCACTTTAGGATTTGGTGACTCTAACCTGGAGACTTTTGACCTTTATTCTTTCGGTCACTCTATCCCTTTTTGGTCCCGGCTAACCAATTCTTGTTAGTCTATGTCTACCCTTCTTTTATGATATATCTACTGGTGTTCTATAGAATAAATTCTTTCGAATTCTAAAAATTCTTCGATTGATGGATAAGAACAAAAAATTTGCTCTTTGGTGCATCAAATAAGGATCCCCCATTATTGAGATACTTGCTATGTAAGACTTGCGCCCATAAAGCCTTCTCTATGGGTTCTTTCGCCTCTTCTTCTTTTTGTGCCTCCCTCATACGACATTAGCACTTAAGCTCAGAACATTTTTGGGAGAAGAAAGACTCAATCAAGGTTCATCGCTCAGAGAGAGGGAATAGAAGCAAGCATTTTTCGTAGACGGTGATGGAATTGTTAGAGTTGATGTTCCTTTCCTTGGCAGTCAAGCTCCTTCATCGGAGTAGGCGTAAAAAACTGGTTTGGAATTTTTCTTAAGAAGGAGACCGGGGGTTTCCAAGGAATACAAATAACCTTTGGGTTTTTTCAAACTTGGCGAGCATCTGGAAAAAATCCTGCTAGCGGATGCTGCCCTTGTTGAACTATGGATGCTTGAATAGAATGGATCTATATAAAGACAAGTTGATACAAAACACGCATCCCTTGGATCACCTTATGTTACTACCTTTCATTGGCTCTAGGACAAATGGCATAGACGATAGTAAAGTAAGAAAAGAAGGGACTCTTGGCATTGGAATGGTCTTTAACTCCTCAATATTCAGACAAATAAGAGAAGGAAAATAACTGAAATTCGTATGCTTAGGTTTTGGCACCTGTATCAAAGGTACTAGAAAATAAAACCTTTTCTCACCTTGATCCACTTGGCTACATCCACCCCTACCCCCATGCAGGTTTCAGTCTCCAATCTGGCAGAATCCCTATGATAGAGAAAGTGTGGAGCCTCCCACTTGTCTGGGTTACTAGGCTGGCTAACCGATCTAGCACTTCATTCATGAATAGAGCTTTTATAAAGGAACGAAGTAGGTCATGGATGATTGATCGCCTGGTTCCTATATACGAGTGCTCACTTATGATGGGAAGAAGGTTATGACTCTTTTATTTTCCGTTTGATGCTTGAAATGAAAGATTTGGAGAAAGGGAAGTGGCAAGTTAATGAATACGTCGACCCCTTGGGAATTCTTTGGTACTACATAATAAGAGAATCTTTGCACCAAATAGTAGCTTCAACTAAAGAATCAGTCAAAACAAACACTAAAGCTAAATTCGCGAAGTGCACCATTAGTTATGAGTCACTTCCATCGGTTTATCATTCGAAGTCTTCACTGTCGGTTAATGCTTATAAAACCTGAAATACAAAATCTTGAGACTAGGCTAGAACAAAGGGGTACTTATATCTAAAATTCAAATAAAGCACTACCAACAGACAGAACATGAGAAAGAGACTCCTAGCACAGTCAATTAAAGGATTTGCTTCACCCCTTTTCAGTTCTTTACGATGTTTCTTCTAACATTGCATTGTGGGCCACTCTAAGCCTCGAAAAAACTCTGAATCCTATGTCCAAAAAGCGCAGCAGCTATAGAAGTCTTTTACACACATTTTGCAAGCCCCACAGGATTCCAATAACCACAGGTTTGCCTCTAAGGAACTTTCATGCATATGAGAGAGCTGATCGTTACATTTACCAAAAAAGAGAAGCTTCTTTCTGAACTATATAAATTTACACTTGTTGGCAAATTTTCACATCGCAAGCCATCTATGATTAAGGTACGTGATAGTTTTCAAAAATTTTGGTGTTTGCGGTGATTATATGATAGGGTTTATTAATGCCACTCATATTATAATACACTTGGCACATGAAGGTGATTACTTACGCTTATTTCTTAAGCCCTCTTGGATGTGGTTGTCTCAAGCAAGTTTTTAAGTGGACGCCCAGTTTTAACCCTAAGCATGAGACCCCATTATCCCCATTTAGGTTTCATTTCCATTATTACCTATTCACTTTCGGGCAAGGAGTATTTTGTTTGCCCTAGCTAAGGCCATTGGAGTCTCACTATTTATTGATGAGGCGACTTCAGATTTATGAAGACCTAGTGAGGCGTGGGTATGCATTGAGGTTAATTTAGAGTATAAGCATCCATATAGAATTTGGATTCAGCACGAAAAGCGCAGAGGATATTGGCAGACAGTTGTATATGAGAAGAAGCCAAATTACTATTTTTGGTGTATACATTTTGGTCTTACTATTGTTGACCCTACTCCTAAGCCTACTGCAGATGTGGCCAAGGATAAGGAAAAAGGAAAGGAATTCATTATAAAACCTCCTAAGAGATAGATTTCAGTTCAGAGAGACCAAAGGCGACAACATGATGCTAGCACTTCTGGAGTCCAGATTCCATCTTCTGTGTCCACTGTCATTACACCAGTTCCACTAGCTACTGGCATTAGCTCACATGCTAAGACCCAGCCATTTTCTCTTTCTGTGGCGCCTCTCATTGCTACAGACTTACATATTATCTGCACAGCAGATCCAGCTAAATATACTCCGTCTTTAGCTCCTATCCAGGATATTAGTTCACCTACCACTCTGTTCTATGATCCAACGTTGGATAAGATCCTGAAGAGGCCACAGATACCAAATTACCAAGAGGACACGGCCATCAAAGCTACTTACATCCAAGTCCGACATCGGGTAGGGTTCAGGTACCTATTTCTACTTCTTCTTCTCCCAATTTTCATCAAAATGTGGAGGCATCTATTCCTTCTGTGCAATCAGCTCAGTCAGATATAGAAAAATCATCTCAAATTGAGGTTCACTAGCAGAAACCCTTTCGTAGATCTTTTTCTATTGGTTTGGTTGGTTTGGTTAAGGAACGGAGGATGATGGATTTATCTCAGTTATTCAAAAAAGACATTCACGAGCTACTGACCTCCATTCCCAAGTAGAAGGATCACTAGGAGTCAGTCACATGATACCTCCTCACATTCTCCATCCCTATGAGTGCCATCATTTGGAATGTGAGAGGCGTAGCTAGTGTAGCTACTCATTGGCCCCTGAAGAAACTTATACAGCTTTATCGGGTTTCTCTTCGGGCTATACTAGATCCTTTTATTTTTCAACAAAGTTTGGCATACATTCGATGATATATGTGCTTTGACAAGGGAACTAAGAATTAATCGAATAAGATCTAGTTTTTTTTTGGAATTCGAGGACTAATGTTACTGTTATTGCTGTCCATCCCCAATTCCTTCAAGTTAGAGTTGACGACCCCAGATTAGTGTATCCTATCTATTTGACTCCAATATATGCTTCATGTGATGCTATTATTAGGAAGAATTTGTGGGCGGGTCTTCACCACATCTCCTTTGATATAGACTATCCTTGGCTTGTTGGGGGAGACTTTAATGTTATTACATGATGGAGAGCGTACTGGTCATAATACTCATGATCGAGGCACTACTACCTTCTCTAATATGATGTTAGACTGTAGTTTAGAGGATGCAGGTTTCCTTGAAAACCGATATACTTGGACGAATGGTCAGGTGAGGAAGAGACTGGATAGGGTACTCATTAATTCTACAACTGCAGTATTTTGTCGACAACTTACAGTGAGACACTTGAATTGGACTACATCTGATCATTCTCCTTTCCTGCTTCAGTGGATTTCTGATGATGACTTAGGGCCTGGACCATTCAGATTCTTCAATGTTTGGACCAAGCATTATGACTTTTTAGCCTTTGTCTCCTAGAAGTGGTCACTTCCTACTCATCTCAAAGGGATGGAGGCTCTTTGGGAAAAGTTCTTCAAGCTGAAATAGAGACTGTGTTGGTAAGATTGACATGTATTTGGAGATATTTTCGAGCAAATGAGAGATGCTGAGGATGGGGTTGATGAAGCTAAGGTATTATATGATAAAGACCCTACACCGTTCTACCGCGACTTATAACATCATGATCAGGCAGTTTTGAACCGAACCTTGTCTATTAAGAAGGGCTTTTAGAAAAAAGGTCGGTTCACATTGGGTATGTGAGAAAGACCACAATACTTGATATTTCCATTCGATTGTTCAGGTCGCCGCATCAGATCGCTTATCAAGTCTATCAAGACACAGGCAGGGGAAGTTTTAGATACTCCGACTGATATTCAGAATTCAGCCATTGCATTCTATCGGAACCTCCTATCTACTCCTCTATGGTCTTTGGACCCCATCATTCCGATATCATCCCCAGACTTTTGATGAAGGGTGATAATATGGAACTAAATCGTTCTTCTTCAATTCATGAGGTACGGGAGACGGTCTTTAGCATGCTGACAATGTAGTGAGCCCAATCGGCTTCCCAGCCTTATTCTTCCAGCATTGCTGGGATATTATTCATGAGGATATTTGCATCAGTATTGGATTTCTTTATGGTAGCCATCTTCCTCGAGTAGGGATGGCAACGGGGTAGGGATAGGGCAACTTTTTGTCCCGTTTATTGCTCCATTTAATTTTTTTATTTTTTATATATTTTTATTTTTTTATATTTTCAAATTTTCGAGTTATGTCATTATCAGAGAATAAAATAAAAATTCATAATGAGTTTTTAACGGGTGAATTGTCTAAAAATAAAATTATTTTTAATATTTTTTCCCCTTCACGGGATAGGTTCAGAATGAGGCATCCTCGCCCCGCCCCGCCCATGCCTCGCGACTGGGCACCCCGCCTTTCCCTGTTCAGGGCGAGGCAGGGCGAATTTTTTTGCCATCACTATTTTCAGGGTTTTGCTACTATTACTATTGTGCTGCTCCTTAAGAAAGACGGTGCTTGTAGATGGACTGATTTCAGATCCATCAGTCTATGTACGGTGTTCAATAAGCTTATTACTAAGCTTTTGCACAATCGATTGAGTACACTACTACCACACATTATCTCTCCTCAGCAGAGTGGTTTATCCCCAAGGAGGGATAGCAAAAAGGCTCTCGAGCCACCCCTGGCCTAGCCTGCAAAAAGCTAGGCTCGAGCAGAGCCGCATTTTAGGGTGTCAAGCCGGCCTATATGGCTCGTGGGCTAGCTCAAAAAAATGAGCTACATTTAAACAAATATAGCCAACCGACTGCCTTTATTTAAAGGCAGCTGGCAGCTTGCCTTCACAAACAATAGAAAAGAAAAAAAACTTGAGTCGGCTTGACTCGGTGAGGCCTGAGCTGAAAAATCAGGGCGAGCCTTGATTTTCTAGACGAGCAAAACCTTCACAAACAATAGGAAAGAGAAAAAACTCGAGTCGGCTCGACTCGATAAGGCCTGAGCTGAAAGATCAAGGCGAGCCTCGATTTTCTAGCCGAGCTTTTTCTTGGCTTGGCTTGGGCCAAAAAAACTATCTTCAAAAAGCTCAAGCTGAGCCTAAGCCTCAATTTTTTACTCAAGAACGGGCTCGACTCGGCTTGTTGACACCTCTATCTCTGGCCTACTGATTGGGGACAATGTCTTATTAGCTCAGGAGCTCCTCCATACATTGGATGATAGAGTGCGAGCGAGTGACACTATGCTTAAGCTAGACATGGCTAAGGCATATAATTGTATGAATTGGGGCTTCATCTATTTTGTACTAGAGGTATTTGATTTTGATCATATCTAAACTGATAGGATCAGGCGATGCATTTCAAAGTGTCATTTCTCTGTACTCATAAATGGTCGGTTGTGTGGTTTTTTCCCTCCTTAAGTGGGCTCAAACAGGGTGATCCCATTTCGTCATCACTGTTTATTACTATTGCATATTACTTCTCTCCCTTGCTCACCTAGAGGTTTCAAGAGTTTCCCAGTATGTGTTATCAGCATGGAGGTAGTACTTATCAAGAAGGTTCTTAATTGCCTATGGTCAAAAATAGTCTATCAAGAAGGTTCTTAATTGCCTAGAGCATTACGAGGGAGTTTTTGGTCAGTTGGTAAATAGGGAAAAGAGCGAACTTATACAACCCAAATGGGCATCTACTAGTTAGATCAAACGGTTGGAGATTTTGACTGGATTTCGATACCAGCGGTAGCCTTGCATTTATCTAGGAGTCCCCTTATTTAAAGGGACTAAGAGAAGTTTCATTTATGATGACCTTATCCAAAAGGTTAGGGACAGGATCTCAGGCTGGGCTTTACGATTATTGTCACCTGGGGGCTGCATTACTTTATTGAGATCGGTGTTTTCTTCCATGCTATTATATCTTCTTCAAATCATGCAGCCCCCAAAAGCTATCTTGAAGAAACTTAAGAGCATCTTTACAAGATTCCTGCGGAATTCTAAGGATCGGGATCGACATTTACTTTGGAGGAGTTGGAAGGAGATTTGCATTCCTACTAATGAGGGTAGTCTAGGCTTCAGAAGATTACAAGATGTGGTAAATGCCTTCTCTATGAAGCTCTAGTGTGTTCCACTCTCATAGTATTGCAAGTATTGCATAGGAACACACCCTTCACTTGGAAGAGGTTGAAGTCAGTAGGGCTACAAACAGAACCACACATTACTTGGCACCTTGGAGTCAGTCAAATTTTCTTTTAGCATGATTGTTAGATAGGCGAGTCCACGTTAGCATCTCTATTCCCACATAGGTAGCACACATCTACGAGGGTGCAAGATTTTTTTGATGAAATTGGGTGGGACTTTAAACAATTATTACAGGCTCTTCTCCTTACATGGCAGAGCAGATAGGGGCGATACCTTTATGTGCAGATGCCCCGAACCACATTGTTTGGAGGGTTACATCAGATGTCAGTTTTACTACCAAATCAGCATAACAGCTAATTCGTTCCGCTTGCTGATTTTAGGACGATTACTGTAGAGCTCTATTTTACCTACCACTGTCTCATTTTTAATACTGAAGACTGTGGAAGGATCTCATTCTAGTAGATGTGGTTATTCAAAGGAGGATTAGATGTCAGTTGGCTTTTCAATGCTAGTGTTGCTCTGAGATTGAGACCATCGGTCATATTTCACTGGCAGCAACATCTCTGTTCAGGTATGGCAGCACTTTGGGGACATTTTTCAAATACCTATGAGTTCAAGAGAGGGGGTCACACAGAGGTTCCAGAGATAGTGATACTCTGGATAGTACGTTAGCGAGGAACACATTCGCACTTTCATCCCTCTACTGATATTGTAGTTTTTATGGACCAAAAGGAATAATACGAAGCATAGGAAAATTTGCGTGGTGACTAGACTTATCATTTGGAGGGTCTACCATACCATTTCTTTTCTTCATATGGGAGGACTTTTTAGAGCTATGCATTAGGGAGGCGATTTGACACTTGCATCACTCTTAGGCATTTCTATGACTCTCCCTTCCCCACCACCACCTATTATGGTCATTTGGCACACTCCATCAATGGGATCATATAAGTTCAACACCAATGGATGCGTCAAGGATGGATTTACGAGTGGTAGAGACATTACTAGGGATCACACTAGATGCTGCATCAGTACATTCTCAACATAGTAGGGCCCATGTTTGATTCTGGAGGCTGAGATTAGAGTTGTACTAGATGGGATTCTATTGGCCAGATAACTTGGACTTTCAGGCATTTGGATAGAATCAGATTCTACTGCGACCATCCACTGTATCACTAGAGACAAAGGATCATGGACTATTCAAGGTAGACTCAGACAGATCACAAACATCATATCCTTCAACGGAGACACAATTTCACACGTCTACAGAGAGCGAAATCAGGTTGCAGATACTCTTGCTATAGATAACTTGGACTTTCAAGCATTTGGGGTTCAACCCTTTTTTTTTTTTTAATATGAGTTTATGTCGTCATGTCATTTCTTTAAAACATCATGCTAAAATGCATCATGATAAGTGTGTTTTTGCATACTTATTAGATATTTTGACAAACTAATTATTGATTAAAGGAACGGATATCGACACAATTGCGTAATTTTGACTTTTGTAAGTCATAAACCCCAAAAGATAAAATAACAAGGTAAAATGAAGCGCAAAAGAGTGCAAAATTGTGGAGTTGGGGACCAAAATGCATAAGTGCCAAAAATTCAAGGACCTAGAGATAAAATTTTGGAAGGTGTAATTCAAAGAAAAGTCAAAATTTGAGGACTAAATTGTATAATATCAAAGTTGAGGGACCTGGCATGTAATTATTTAAGGGACTTAGTTGCAAAATGACACTAAATCATTTTTTTCTTGGCTTGGGATAGAGTTCCAGCAGCTAGGCGCCACAGCCACTATTCCGAAGCCATGGCACCATTTTAAAAGGGGGGACCTTTTTGCAAGCTTTTTGAAACTTTAAGGACCAAAGGTGTAATTTCTCTAAGTTTAAATTTTAAAACCAGCAATTGGGGTTTCTTCCTGCCCTTTTTTGGCTTCTGCTTCCACTTTTCATTTTCTTTTCCTTTTTCTTTCTTTTCTTTTCTTTTTCTTTTATTTTTCGTTCCTTTTTCTTGGTATTTTGGGTAAAACCATAGAGCACATAAAGGAGAATTAATCAAAGGGTTGGAGAAATCAAGTGTTAGCCATTATCTTCACAAATATAACCAAGGAGGGGTTGTGCCTTGAATCTCTTTTTTTCCTTCATTATTATATTCTATTTGCCATATATATATATATATATATATATATATAACATGGGCTGAAGTTATTGTGTTAGGATTTATAGTATTAGTTTAACCTAACTTTAATTAATTTTAATATTTGCTTTTTAATATTAAAATACTTATTTTCAAGTGTTTTTACTATTGTTATTATTGCATTGTCATTTATGTGACCAATTGTGTTTAGTGATTTGTACATCGTTCGAGAGAAAATTATGTCTTTTGGACAAAATATTAGAAACCCTAGGCTTGTGTAGGGGATAGAGATATACTCCTAACCCTAGGTGACCAAATGAGTTATTTTTACTACAATTTAATGCGATTGTTTGGCTTTAATCGAGATGGAGAAATAGTATATTTAACCAATCAATTAAGGTTAATTTCACCCGAGAGATGTAATTAACTAAAATTGAAAAATTGGGTCTAACATCGTAAATAAGTAATTTATTAATTGACTTTTAGAAAAATTAATTAAGTGACGGGTAAGTGAAACTATTAATCCCGACCACGTTTACTTTCGAAATTCCCAAGATTTTAGTTATTTTCCGAAATCAAATATTTATGGTGTGTTTATTTTTATTGTTAGAATTAAATTAATTAAAATTGTATAATCTAAAGTAAACATTCCTTGAGGGATTGACAATCCGAATTTAAAAGGTCCACTTTATAACCACTAGATGTACAACCTCTAACTGTCCCTATGATCACCCAAAAAGAATCCATCCACAAGAGTCAATAAGCATAATATCACAAAAGCACGGTTACAATAAACTGGTAAACCCATGGCAGTTTTGCAATTTTGCATTTTTTCGATTTTAATTTAAAAAGTTTTTAACTTAATGAATGGGCTTCATGCACTACAATCAAAGGCTTATAAAGGAATATTGAATAGCATACTACTTTTATAAATGCACTTCTTTCAAATAGTTTCATAAACTTCCAATATGGTATAGCAGTATAGCAAAAAAAATGTTAAAATGACCATCAAAATCATTTTTCAAATGTATGTCTAATTAATTAATTTGATTTTGAATACCAACTAAATTGTAATAGTGACCTCCGTCCTTTTATTTATTTAATTTTCAAACTTATCTTAACTTGCACTTGATTATTGACATAATTATGTTAGATATCAGTTTCTATATTTTTTAAACTATTCAATTTAACAAAGCAAACAATTTTAACATATTGATTTTTAATATTGGAAGTATCTAGTCGATGTCCAGATCGATTTTCAAAACATTGGTGGTTACTTATGAACTATTGTGGAAGTTAAGTTGAAGGGTGAATGAATTGCCACCACAACTTAAGTTTGTGGCCTTGCAATAACTTAAGGTCTGCTTGATTGAAAGATGGAATTTTGGTGGAAAGAAAACAAATTTTAGGGAATTGAATTGCTTAAAACTTGTTTTACGGGGAATTGTCAATTAAATGTATTTGATTTATACAATTTTTCACCTGAAAAATATTGAAATTTTCGATATTTTAGTATTCGTTTGATTTTGTTTTTCATGAAAATTACTAATTAAAAGGATAGAATTTGTTTTCATCGTCAAAAAAATAAAAAAGTTGGAAAAATCAATTCCTTAAAAACCAAGAAAATGTGGTCACAAGTGGGGTTAATTGGAAAACAAATTCCATAGGAAATTTTATCCATCAAACATATCATTTGACTGGAAAATGAAAAATTTTCCATGAAAAAAAGAAGCCTATCAAATAGGCCATTAGTTCCCTTTATAACAAATGAATAGCTAATGTAAATTATAAGCCACAATAAATACCTTTTGTTATGAGTAGAGACTATATTTAATTCAATATGACTTCGAGGGCATAGACACTACGAAAATGATATTTGTCCTGGGCCTATGTAGCCCAAGATTTCTAGCAAAGCTCTGGACACTATATTTTTGATAATCTCTCCCCTCAATATAGATAGGCTAATAATAGGATTATATCAACGCCCCATTTGTTTCCCATTTATTGTAAAATGAGAATGAAAAATATAATCGATTTGGATCTCATACAAGAAATAAAAATTCTAATATAGTGATTTTATGTGATGGATAACGTTCATATTTTCCATTTTAATAGAAATGAATAAGAAACAAACATGGCCAAATCATTGCAAAATAGAACAAAACCATAATTGTACAATTATTAAGCAGGTAAAAAATAGCAAATATTTCCAACTTCTCATTCCATTTGCAACTTTTTGTCGAAGATTTATTCTGAATGATTGTATTTCTAAGCTTTAAGAAATTGGCGTAATTTATCCAAATATATGATTTTCATTCGTTTTTTGTTAATCAACCTATATAAGGATGTCTGGTAGGGATTAAAATTAATTTTTTTTAATGGATTGTGATAGAAGTTTTTGAAATGTGTGATTGAAAATTTGTGAGTCTCATTAAAATATGATTAATATTGATAATTTGAATTTAACTTAAATTAAAATCAAATTTTAATTCGTACCAATGGACTGGGTAGTGTTATAAAATTTATTAGGGAGGTTTCTGTAATTATTGAAACATAGGGAGGTATCTCTTGGAATTGTCATTAAGGAGGTTTATTTAATCTCTCTCGGCCTCGCCCTAAGGTATCTGCTGTTGCTCACAGGATATTGTAGATCGATAATCTCGTCGTCAGACTCAAAGATCCGATATACTTTCTTCTACGTCTTGGTCTGTACAGTATCTTTTATTATTTTCTTTATTCTTCTTGCAGGTTGTTTGATTCCGATTCTTGGCTTTCTAACCCGTGTGTGTGTACAATCAACTGTTTCTTCTGCGAGTAAATTTACGTTTTTTCAATTCTACGTCTATTAATTTTCGCAGTCTATTAAGCGATTAGTTGCAATCGATCTTTATGTGATCAATTCAAGTAAATTCCAATGCCTACAACATTTTCTTGAATTTAGAATTTTAGGGCATTTTCTATAATTGCACTCGCACTCCTCTGAAATGGATTGCCAAATGGCGTCTTGATAGAACAATCTGAAATAGGAATTGCGCTAAAGGTTGTGATTTTATCTAGTGAAAAGGCACATTTGTGATATTTATGTGCGGGAATATGATAAATATAAACATCAGGTTTCTTGTCCTTTCACTTGTTTCGATATTGGTTGCCCATGTTAGCAAAGTTTTGCGAATCAGAATACCGAGAATGTGGAGTCATAATACTTTTTTCCCTGTGGCACATTTATGTATCTTCAAGTGACTTTATTGTCCTGAATTCAAGTATCAGCAACTTTGAAGGACTTTTTCTGGCCAGTAGGCTTTATTGCAGCCCTGCCTTGCTTACTGCTAATATGTTACATACTATAGCAATCTGAAATAGGACTTGCACTTAAGGTTGTGATTTATCTAGTGAAAAGGCACATTTGTGATATTTATTTATATGCGGGAATATGATAAATATAAACAGCAGGTTTCTTGTCCTTTCACTTATTTCGATATCGGTTGCCCATGTTAGTTAAGTTTTGCAGATAAGAATACCAAGAATGTGGAGTCCTAATACTTTTTTCTTTGCAGCACATTTATTTAACTTCAAGTGAGTTTATTGTCCTGCACATAAATTTAGTTCTGCATTTATTTTATAAGTATATGGAATTATTTAAGTATCAGCAACTTTGAAGGACTTTCTGGCCAGTAGGTTTTGTAGCAGACCTGCTTTGCTTCCTGCTAATGTGTTACAGATACTATAGCAATTGCTACCCTTTTTCTTTTGATTCTATTATTATCTTCATCTTGCAAGTAACGACAATTTTTCTTTCGTGAGGTACAAGCTGTTTTCAGGATATAAAAAGCAGCTAAACAAGTCATAAACAAAATTTGAATACTGAATTAACTTCTGTAAATTTTCTTTTATTACTAGAACGAGTATGCAGAATCAGGAAGGGAATGCAGTAGATGCAGACACGGTGACCTTGACATCCATTCAAACATCTGAAATTGATGAATGGGAAAATTTCAAGGATGATGATATTATGCTGCAGCAATCTGCCATCCAGGCTGAGGAAGCCGAGAAAATTCCATTTGTTGGTGATAAGGCAAGAGAACTCCTGAGTCTTGAAAAAATTAAGCATTTTTGCAGATAAGATTATATATGGAGTGGGTTGCAATTTCGATAATAACTGGTTCAAGTACTATGTTTATGTTCCTGAGATCTTAAATCGACCTTCATTTCGAATTTTTGTGTAACTTACCACTTAATATAATATTCCATTTCAGGTAGAAAATTTATGGTCATTGGATGTTTTTATGTAACCTTGGTTCCTTCTTCTTGATGCTACCTGCCTGAGACATTGTTACAACTGTTCTCATGACATGATTACCACATTTACCTCGTGTTTGTTGGATACATTCAAGCCTGTTTATGCACATCAAATAAGAATAGTTTGGATGAATAGTTAAATTTGCTGCTTGACTTATTTTAGAAGAATTTATCAACTGCTTTAGCATTCAATTTTCAGTTTGCAGCAGCAGACATGTCATTTATGTAACCAACCACTTTTCTTTTAGCCTAGGATTTGGGATTGCGAAATCACATCCTTTTGTTGAATTATTGGTTCTTCAAATGTTTAGCATGTGGTCCATGTGGAATTTGAAAATTGTATTTCTGTTCTACAAGCTCTTGAATGTTGCAAACACTTACTGTAAATGATTACATGTTCAGGAACCTCTTTCATCATTAGCTGTTGAGTACAAATCGGGAAATGCCATTTTACTGGAGAAAATCGAGGTGTACAGTTATCTTGTGAAATGGTTTCTACGGATGCTTCTCCTGGGTTGCTAATTATTGTTGAAACTTACTCAGGTGCTGATCAAGCAATATGCTGCCATCAGGCGAACTCGAGGAGATGGGAATTGTTTCTTTCGCAGCTTCATGTTTGCTTACCTTGTATATTTCATTGGTTACATTTTGAAAATGTTCCACAATATCTTTGACCTTGTATAGATTCGTATTAAAGTCATATTCCATTTTAACTAGCTATTGATATAGTTTTTTACCAAAAATTAAGGAACATATTCTGGAATCGCAAGATCGAGCAGAAGCTGACCGCATCACTGTCAGTGTGGAGCAATGCAGAAAGACACTTCTTAGCTTGGGCTTTGCAGAATTTACTTTTGAAGATTTCTTTGCGGTATTCATTAAGTTGAACAATATTTTTTATCTTTTCACATTGACCTATGTATGTCAAGTATTGGTTTATTATTAGAACATCTCGTCTATATATTTCTGGACACTGTATTAAGAAAGTAATAGTAATGTTCAGGATCACTACAGAAATAAACCACATTCTAAACATTTCTCATATCGCATGCTATCTTACATCAGAAATGTTCAAAATTGCAGTACTTTGGGTTTCCTTGTTGATAAGCTTGTGATGTCTGTAAATGCAAAACCACTATTAGTTGATGCACTCTGAGGCATGTTGTCTTTGCTGCTAATATTAATGTTATAGGCAGGGATATTTGGGATGTGTCTGGTTTTGCCTTCAGTAGTAAAGATTCTTAGTTCGAAAGCAGAATATTTGAGGCTCATTTTAGAGAGAGAGAGACCAAAAATGATTGTGGAGATATGTTAAATGACATAAATTGAATTTCCCTTTGGTTTTATTCCGTATTGATTTAACTGTCTAAAGCTCATCGTTCTGATTTTATCTACATATTTTCAGCTATTCCTTGAGCAACTTGAAAATGTTTTTCAGGGGAGTGAAGGTTCTATAAGGTTTGGAAAATTCAGTTATTTTCTCATGTTATTTACTATTGTTACCTGCAAATAATCTTCTTCCATCTCATCAGAGGTATATTTAAAACACCATAACTAGTACTATTACCATTGCATGCAGCCATGATGAACTCGTGCAGAGAAGTAGGGAGCAGTCGCTGTCTGACTATGGTGATTGGCATAGTGAAACATTTTTATTCCATCAACTATATGAAATATGTAGTGTAATTTATTATTTTCTATTAACCAAATTTGTGGGTCAGTCGTAATGTTCTTCAGATTTGTTGCATCCGGGGAAATAAGGAAGCGCTCAGAGTTCTATGAACCATTTATACAAGGGTTAACAAATACCTCAGTGGAACAGGTAAGTAGCTAGCTAGAAGGTTCATATCATGTTGTATGCACGCGCTAATGCAAGAAGATCCTTCCAAATTAATTCTCCAAAAAATTTACGAGAATGACCTTTATATTTGGTTTTTGTGTAGTTTTGCAAGTCGATGGTGGAGCCTATGGGTGAAGAGAGTGACCATGTGCATATAACAGCCTTGTCCGAAGCACTGGGTGTTCCAATCCGTGTAGTTTATCTTGACAGAAGTTCTTGTGACAACGGCAATGTGATTGTAAACCATCACGATTTCATTCCTTCTACAAGAGGGGATCTAACCAATGGTAACGACGGGGGTTCAGAGACATTGAAACCGTTTATTACCATGCTTTACCGACCTGGTCACTACGACATCTTGTACCATAAGTGACTTTTATTCACATGCACTCTGTTGTGATAAGGTTTGTTGAACGATATCTTGGATTATGGAAACTTTTTTGGCAGTCTTTCATGATTGAATTTTACTTTATTAGATTCAACTCCCAAGGTTTTATACAGTTAAGTCTTGCCGCCCGGTTCTTATTGGAGAATATAAAATTGTACCTACCCCAATACCAAAACCACATCTATTATTTCAAAACACACATTTGCAATTATTATACTAATCATCATTCTCTCCATGACTGGGATTTGGAGGTATATGATTTTAATTATATATAAGTTAAAGAGAAGGGGTTTATGAAAATAATGTTAATTAGAGAAAATTACTCGAATGTTACCTTTCAATTTCAATTTCAAATATTGGTTTTTTTTTTTTTTGTATATCCACCTCATCCCACCTATTGCTTACATGCATCATTTCATCTATACTAACCCAAAAATCCTCAAATTTAACCAATTACTAATGTAGGGTGTATTAAGAAAAATACAAGTAAGTTTTATATTTGCAATTATATTAATTATATTTTTAAATTTGTGTGAAAATGGAAGCAAGCTTATCGTTATGAGACGGGTAAAGTATTTTGGATTTCCTCTCAAAACACAATTCTAAAATTAAGAGAAAATTGGTGCTTTGGTCGAAAAACTCTCTTCCTAAAATTCCCCTTCAATCAATGGGGTTTGAAAATCTCCAATGCATTCAATGAATTAAAGTCCAAGTTATAGACGAATCTGTAGTCTACAAGGCATTGATTTCTAATGAGATCGTCAAATACAGAGTTATTTTTCAATGGGTTCTATCTACAATTTTATATTTAAGCGTACGTGTGTTTTACCAACATTGGCATAAGATAAATAAAATGGAAGAGGAAGAGGGGGGAAATTTCATATTCTATAAACAAAAAAAGATACTTACTTCTACACGAATTTATTCTTTCCTTTGATTGCTTGAATAACTATTGAATCAGCATGTTTAGTAGAGCGTCCACATTTGATAATGTTAGGGTTATATTGCAATGGAGATAATTTTATTGATCAAACTTCTGAAATTACAATATTGAAATGAACTTTGAAATTGTAATATGGAAATAAAGGTAGTAAAAAAATACAAAGATTTCTTAAACTATTTTGAGAATAATTTATCCCCCACTAAATCAACTCTGAGGAGATATTAAATACTTGATCTCCTTTTATACTTGAATTCTTGAGTTTTGAACTTGAAAAATTTCTTCAATTTGGAGAATGAATCTTGAATAATTGCACATTTTGAATAATTGTCTTCTTTTTGAAAAGTTGGCATCAACTTTAAAATTTGTCCCCTTTGATTGATAAATTTGTCACTTTGATCGACATCCACTTTTGACTTTATTCTTTGATTGAAACTCATTATCCTTCGAGCAGATTATTGATATTAAATGATTCTTCATCATCATAATTGAAGTCGGGTTCTTGAAAAGGTTCCTCGTTTTGATAGACCACTTCATCAAAATAGTGTTGAGACATTGATATTTCATCATTGAATGTTTTTCGAATTAAAGGAACTTGAGTTTGAACCCATTTTTATTCATTAGTAAAAATGGCAAAATACTCATCATGAAACATCAATTGCAATCTTGAATTGTCAATATTTTCTCCTAGCTTTTTCTTTACAAAAATAATAGATTTTGATCTATTTTTGTAAGAATTTCTCTTACATGATTTTTGAAAATAATATCTGTCTTCAGAACTGTAAAATTTTGATGATATATTTGAATTTGGCATTGGATGATTTCCAGACAAAGTACTTCAGATAGTGACAATTTGTTTTACTGGAAAATCTCTTCAGTAAAGAGTGTATCATTGAATTTGTCTTCTTCAACAATCCATTCGGAAAGAATGGTCGAGAATTCAATTTTGAGAATTTTTACTTTGAATTCAAAAAGATAATAACTCTTTTAAGAGAGCTATTGAAAAGTGAAATATCAGTTTTTGAATCAATATAAATTAAGGAAATAAACCCACATTCAATCATTTGACGAATTTCTTCATTAATAACATTAATGATTGAAATACCTTTGAGAGTAAAATGAAGTTTATGATAACTTTCACAAGTCTCAAGACCATTAAAATAAAAGTTATCAAATATTTTGAATATAATATTTTTGAATGATTGAGAACAAATTGGATCCCTATTGATAATATTTTAATAAATGTTTTCAAGAAGTTGTAAGACTTTCTTCATAAAACTTTTTCTATTCTTCTTTAAGAATAATGAGTTATTGAACGATAATTCTTTTGAAGAATATTGAGGTTTTTCATCTTTCTTGAAGTTTTTGATTATTTTGTCACTACTGTCAAAAATTTCAGTAGTATTCATAAGACATCTAATAATATCCTTGTTACTTCTTTGATAATAAATAGTAAGAATATCATCTAGATTATCCTTGTGAAATTTGAAAAGTTTTTTAAAAGTTTTGAAAAGTCCATCTCTCTTTTCTCTCAAGATTGTATGAATTCTTTTATAAGGAAATCTACAAGATAGTTTGATTTTTTTTGTATATATAGTATTTTGAAATTAAAACAAGACAAAATAGCTTGCCATCAAGTAAAAAAATTTGTTTTGAAACAAGATTTTTGACGTCTTTTTGCAAAACTTCTTTTGATACTTTACAATCAGTTTTGAGAATACGTTCTTTATTGATTAAATCATTTTGAAATTTTGAAAAAGATAGTGCTATTGATAAAATTTCTTTTTTGATGGTTGAATAGTTCTTTTGAGGGTCATTCCATATGCCACTGTGGAACCTAACCAACTGTTATTGACTTGACTCTTTTAGAATTTGCTTTAACACTCCACCAAAACCTAAATTAGAGGTATCAATTTCAACAATAATTGAAGCAATAGGATCAGGAATTGATAAACATGGAATATTTTTTATAGCCTTTTTGACTTTTTGGACAGCTATTGTGTTCTCATGACTCCATAAGCCTGGGTTCTTTTGAAATCTTTTGAAAAGAGGAGCACGGAATAACCTTATCTCTTTGATAAAGTCGTCGACATAATTAACACAACCAAAAAATTTTTGAAGAGAAGATTTGTCTAAAGTTTCATCCAGAAATTTTTCAGTAAAATCTAGACTTCTCTGAATTGGAATAATTGAATCAAATTGAATATTAGGACCTAAAAATCTAATTTTTGTTTGACATAAAATAACCTTTTTTAGCAAAGACTGCTAGACCATTTTTCCTGATTATATGAATGAATGTATCGATATATTTGAAATGTTTTTCTTATAATATAAGAACATCATCAATAATGAAATTTGAAAATATCATTCATAATTTTTTGAAATTGCTACTTCTTTTAAAGAATTTATATCTTTATAAGAAGGCGGATTTGTAAATTTGAAAAATATTTTCTCATCAAAAATATTTGTAGTTAACCCTTTTGAATCAACTTGAAAAGGATAAAGTTGGACTATGAAAGGAATGTCAAAAATAACTTTTTGATCTAAATCTTTTACAAGATAAAAAATATTTTTGAAGCAAATATTTAAATCACAAACATGAGCTTTTGAAAGTTTGTAATTAATATTGAGTTTCTTACTACTTGCATCATAAAGGCGTTCAGTAGTTTTTTCAAAATATTTTGTACGGATAAGACCTTTCCTAATACAATTTTGATCAACTCCAGAATCAATAAGTACTCTGGAAGTAAATTCGAATTCTTTGTTGACTACAATAGTCATATTGCAGTACCATTTTTTAAGTTAAATTCGATTAATAACATTAATATTTTCTTCTTTAGATTGAAATTGAAAATTTTTGAATGAAGACTCAAAAGAGGATGATGAGTATTTGGAAGATGTTGAGGATGATGATGAGTATTTGGAAGTTTTTGATCTGGAATTTAATTTTGAAAAATATTCATCATTCAAGTCTTTAGCTTTAAGAATGATGACTTCCATTTTGATTTCTTTCATCTGATTTTCTAAACCAGAAGTTTGAGATTTTATACTCTTGATTTCAAATTTTAAATCTGGAATTGAAATTTTTGAAGAGGATCCAGTTTTGAATTTATTTAATATGTTTTGCATATTAACATCTTCAACTAGAGGATTCGATCTTGAAGGAAGAAGAGAACTAAATTTCTTCTTTAAATTTGAATCATCAATTTGATTAATAATCTCTTGAATAATTTCTTCTTCTTTAAATAAAACATTTATAGTTTTACAACCACAATTTTTTTTTTTATCATCACTTGAAGAAGAAGATTGAGTAGAAGTTTCTATATTAGAATCTTCTTATTTTTTAAAAACTTACTCTAATTTTGATTCAGGGTTTGACTTATTATTAGAACTACTGGAATCAATAAGATTGAGAAGTTCAAATTTAATATCTTCATCAATTTGAAGGTTATTAATCTTTCCTTTCAACGGACATTTGTTTGAATAATGACTTGTTTTCTGACATTTCCAATAGGTGACATTAGAATTTTTTGACGAATTTCTTTTTGATAATATCTTTCGGTTTGAATATTCTTTTGAAATTCTCTTTTTGAAAATGATTTTTGCTTTTGAAAAATTTTCTTTTTCAATTTTGAAGATGGAAAAAGAATTTTTTCGAAACCATATTGTTCACAGAATGATCCTAATTCTTTACAATTTTCAAATCTATCTAATTTCAATTTTGCTTTGAGTTTCATACCATTACATAAATCTAATCCTGTCTTATTAATAAATTGATAATTTCACCATAGGTAAGATCTTGAAGATTATTTTCTTCTTGAAGGATTGAATTTCTGACTTTTTCAGCAAATAGTTTAGGAAGTCCAGAAATAAATTTTTCTTCCCAATATGATTGTTGACAGTCTTCTCGTAACATAATACGAGATAAAAACATGTCTTTATACCATCAAAAATCTTGAAGTTTTGGACATCTTAAATTCATTAAGATCTCATTTTGAATTTGTAGCAAATTTGTGGGGGTTCCAAGGAAATGTTTGATAATAGTACAAGCTAAAACATTGTAACTATCATTAATATTTTGACCATCTCGAGTTCTAATAATGTTTCCATTATTATCTCTTTTGACACCATTAAGTATTGAATCCTTTTCATTTTGAGATAGATAATTGATCCACCATTGATCAAGTTGTCCTGTAAAACCAAAAATGATATTATGGACATCATTATTTTCATTGATTCATTTTCCTAAATATGTTTTGCAACACATAGTCATGGATTCAATAAGATTGATTATTTGATATTCAGCATACATCTAGGAATCAAATTAGGTTCTCCTATTTGAATAGTGCTTATGGTTATAAACCACTACAATCTCACCTCACTCTCTTATGGCTTTGATACCAAAAAGGGCCTAGGGCGAAGAGTAGAGATGGAAATAGGGAAAATACTCAAAATGTTGATAGAAAAAGTAATTTTATTGATCAAACTTTTGAAATGAAATATTGAAATGAACTTTGAAATTGTAATATTGAAATAAAGATAGTAAAAAAATATAAAGATTTCTTAAATTATCTTGAGAATGATTTATCTCCCACTAAATCAATTCTGATATCAAAATGGGCCCAGGGGGAAGAGTAGAGATGGAAATGGGGAAAATACTCAAAATGTTGATAGAAGAAGTAAGAATTTTAGTAGTACCATGTAAAATTGAGATCTCACGTAAAGGAGGATGAAAAGATTGAATAGTATCTCCACTTGGAGTTTTTAAGTCTTTTTTGCAGTAGATGTTGCATGAATTTTTTATTTAATAGGTTCTTGAATAAGTTTTTGAATGGGTTTTTGAATAGGTTTTTGACCAAAAACTTTGAAATAAACCCAATCATAAAAACTTAAATCTTTTGGGAATTTTTAGAATTCTTTCCAAAAAGATTTTCTTTCTTCTTTTGAGAAACTTTTGCGAAATAATTTTCAAAAATTTTTGACAATTGGATTTTGATCAGTTTGAACTCATTTTTCTGTCAATTCTTGAAGAAATAACATTAAATTGATGTTCAAAATTTTCTGACGGAGGTACCATAAAGTTAGAAAAGTTGGAGATTCTAGTTTTTAGAATCTTCATCCTTTTCTTTATATTGAGGTTTTGGAATAATTGGATTGAAATCAACACCAAAAAGAAAAGATGTTGAATTTCTTGTAGATTGAAAAGAAGTTCAAGGTCTGCTCTCGGATCTAGAAGAGTAGATCTTTAAAGCCTAGAAGAAGATCTTTTGAAGGCCATCTTAACTTTTTCATCAGGAAATGTAAGAATTTGGGAATTATTTGAACAGGAGTAGGAATAGGACTCTGAATGTTTTCAAAATTCCATTCAAGTCCTCGAAATTGAAGATTCCAAGGAATTCTCTTGGGAATTATCGTGTTTAAATGAAAAGGATTGCATTCAACCAAAATATTTTCATCTTTCGAGGATGAACGAAGAGCACCAATATTGAGTTGAGTATTTATGAGTTTGTAATATACTCTGTATATTACAGCAAAGGCATTTGAACGATCATCAAAATCAAGATTTTTTGTTTGAATATGAAGATTTAGAGTATTAAAAATGGCTTCATCATTGAGATTAATTGGAAAATTGGGATAATAATGAATTTTCAAATTTGAGAAGTCTCTTATTGGTAAGAGATAAGAGAATAGGAATATCTAAACTAAGTCGAAACAATGGTTTGACAGCAATTTGAATTAATCCACCATGAAGATATTAAATTTCTTCCTATGTGATTCAATTGATTTTTTTTTTTAAAATAGATTGATAAATACATTTTGACTTTTGATTGGTATTGTTTGTTCAAAAATTTTGATAAAATAATTTTGAGAAAAATCAAAATTTTCTATTTCATAGATAGAGTTTTTCTCTATCTTTGGAATAGTCAAGTTTTAAAGTTTTTGTTCTATTTGAGCAATTTGGAGTTCATGTTGATTAAAATCATTTGATGCAGATGTAGATGCTTAATCTAATTCTTCTATATTTTGAAAAATATTTGGAGTATTTGAATTACTTTCAGATCTACTACTAGATCTCCTAAACCAATTTGAAATAGAGGACATAATTAAATAAAATGAAGTTATAACAATTTACCATAATAAAAATAGTTAAATAAGATAGACTGATTCTTACCAAACCTACAAACGGGACCACCCTAACACAGCCTACTCCGGTCTCAACACGGGCTGATCAACGTCTATTCAACAAATATCCATCAATCAAATCAGGTTCTCCTATTTGAATAGTGCCTATGATGATAAACCACTACAACCTTACCTCACTGTATATGTATATGTATATATACCATCTTCAAAACAATTCACATTTACATTGATAATGCTTTTAATGCTCGAAGGAACCAAATTATGCCATAGAATGCTCGAACACATATGTTGACTTTCTCTTATCCGAGACGAAAATGCTTCAAACATTTTTATCCAATGAGGATGGGATAAAACCATTCAAAGAATTTTTTTCACCCCAAAATGTGCTTCTTAATAACGGATCGCTTTTGTTGAAACTTCGAAAGCTACTTTCTTTGAACCATTCAAGAGAGACATTGATATTGAAAGAAATTTCAGTTTTATAAGTTGAAAGGATAAGTTTAAAATTTCTTAATGAAATTTAGTACGGAATATAAGTATCTCTAAAAATAACAAAAATACTGAAAGTATTTTACCTATGTAAACTTCGAGATGGTACCGCTTCAATAGAGAATTAGATTTTCTTACTTAAAAGTTCAACGAATAGAATAAGTGCAATGTCATAATAGCACTAAGTGAATTAGTAGAACTTGTGAAAACATAATACTTATGTGTGTGATTTCACTGATATTATCACAAGAAATATCCATTTCAAAACTTTCGTGCTACATAGAATTTTAATAATATTTTGTGATATTTATACTATGATTAGATTCAAATCGAAAGATATTTAATTCTTATGCATAAAGTGTTGCTAAGTTTGAATATGTGATTGACATAATTTTGAACAAGTGAGATATTATTATAATCTATTGTTCAAAATTATATTATACAGTGAATTTGATATTGGACCTTAATTGGGCTAAATGTGTGAATGAATTGATGAGGGCCAAAATTGGGGCTATGGTTTTTCCCATGGAATCACATGGGCATGAAAATCTGGTGGCTTTTGGATGAAAAGTTCCATATTCTCATAAAATTGGAACAGTTTCGAGATTTGTTGATCGAAAACTATAAATAGAAGATAATTTTCATCTCTCAATGCATGAAAAACAACAACCATTCCATGCATCAACGATAGATTACAACAATTCTTATACATATTCAATTTTCAAGTTTTCATTTAGTTCACTTTGATGAAACATCAAACACTTGTGTTTGGTGATTCTTAATAAATCGTATAAACTATTTGCCATTTTATTCTTTGAGAGCATTTGAAGATGAGACAGATATCGTTTGAGGACTATTTATTACATGTTCAATTATTGGTATTTATTCAAATTTTGGTATTTTCATTGATAAGTGTAGTTTCTACACTAACTTGGGATCCTAAATGATGATATTTTGTTATTCTTTGAAC
Source organism: Olea europaea var. sylvestris (assembly GCF_002742605.1). NCBI lineage: Eukaryota > Viridiplantae > Streptophyta > Magnoliopsida > Lamiales > Oleaceae > Olea > Olea europaea. The sequence goes on from NC_036239.1 coordinate 24,775,729, forward strand.
GAATTAGTACCTAATTTATTATTTATTGCTTTTTTTTAAGGAAAAGTTCATGTTTCAAAAAAGAATTGGAAAAAAGAACAGAAATGGCTAAAATGAAGTAAATCCAAAGTATGAGGACCAAAGTATAAATATCTAATGGTTGATTTAGACCATAGAAGATACTTTGAAAATTGATAGGAGTCAATTGAATGCAAATTGGAGCCAAAAATGAAAGGGAAATGATCAGAGTATTACCATAAATCGACTTCCAATCATATAAGATATCTTCAAGATTTTTGGTAAATTTGAGACCCATTTTTCGGATGAAGAATGTTTGAATTGAAGAAATTGTATTTCTAGAAGAATTGTAGCTCTTTTAACTCGCTTTCGAATGCACTTTGAATCACTTAAATCGAACACTGAAAGAGAAAGTTATGACCAAAATACTGAAAGTTGTGCAGAAACAACATTATGTGCGAGCGAAGGCAACTTTCCTTACTTGATTCAAACTCTTTTGGAAGACAATTTGGACGTGAATTTTGACTAATTTCATTATATAAATATAAGATATGGGCAGCAATGAAATGGTCTCTCTCTTGCCTCTTCATGCACAATAATTTCATCAAATTCATTAAGAACAAGGGGCTAGTTACTATCTTTTGAGAGAGAAGATCAAGATATAGCAAGGAATTGAAGTTCAATTACATCAAATTTTGAAGAATTCAGCTTTGGACTTGAAGATCAACATCTTTTGTATTTTTTCATGATCTGTGTGATATTTTTCTAGAATTTTTATTGTAATTTATATATTAATATGCCATGCTAGTTTCTCATTGTATTGGATGAATGATGGACCCTATTGTTTGTTTATTTTAATACAAGACAATTAATTTAGTACTTTATGATTTTTTCTTGATTGATTTTGCATTCCCATTGAACTATTTAATTACTTGATTACCAATTACATAGTAAGTTGCTTGTTGTAGTGTAGAAATACTCACAATAAGTCTAGAACGTGATAAAATCAACACATGAACAATAGGTGTTAGGAATAATATCTATAGTATGTGCATCATGTGTGATAAATCCTGTGAATCAATGCATGTTTTTCATATGAATTCGGATTAGGAATATGATCGAATCGTGTTAAACATATATTTAATATATTTTGGAAAAGAATATTAAATAAAAGTGGATTATCGATTGTTTTAAATGCATAAATGTACTAAATTATAAATTAAGAGTTGAATTAAATGGCAACAGGGGGATACACGATTTCAATACAAATATTCACATATTAAATAAATATTTTATTTGCTTTCTTAGTTTAAGATTAATATAGAAAACATACAAATCACAACTTTTTTGATTTTATTTTATTTCGAACTTAGTAAAAGTTACTTAACTAAATATTAGATTTTATTCCTCGTGGGAACGATACTCTTAACTCACAAATCTTATTACTTGTACAACGATCCCGTACGCTTGCGGGTTTCACACGAACATTCATCTTCATCTTCGTCTACTCTCCATTATTGTTACTTTCAACATATGCAACGCAGTAGAGTTAAACTTGTGAACTGAACAATCATTGCCAGCTTTTCAACATTAACACAGAGAGATTGTGTAGAAGAATAAAGCACATATGATTTGCATATTTGGTTTATAGTAATGCGAATATATAATTATATATGCGAAAGGACAATGGAATGAGGATTGAGGAAAAGAGAATTTACTACCACTTCTGGATTTGAAGATTAGATTGGAATATATGTGTCTGATCTGAATCGAGTTGACATTGTCTTTTCCTTTGAAAAATTGGATTCTAATTCCTTCATCTAAATAGAATAGAATATAATTTTTTACACAACAATAATAATCTTTTTAAATAATTTAATACAAAGACTATTCATAGGCTAAAAATTACATCAAACTCCTTTATAATTCTAATATAATTATTTTTACACAATATTTATTTTCTTATATCATATATCTATTACAACGAAAGTCTTACCTCTATTAATGCATGGTGCCAGTTAACTTATATACCTAAACTTAGAAAGTTAGATCACACACGCTGCTCGTATGATCTATTAACTTCTAAATATTGAGATGCATTTCAAGGGTGAATAATTATGACAAGAAATTTTCAACATATCAAATTATTTTTATTCTGAAAAATAAACACTTTTCGGGACCCAAAAAGAGACGAAATTCTGAAATTCCTTCTTGAAACAAATAATTTTTTTGCGTACATCTTTTAACTGATGTATGCAAAGTATATCTTGAGTACATTGGGAGCGTAAATAATTTTAAACACTTAAAAAAACTGGCCTACTCAACTCGGATATTTTATAAATTTATTCCTGATTTCCTATGTTAACTAATAAAGCGATATATTTTGAAATTTACCAATGTAATTAAGCCCCGTTTGGTCCCAATCTTCTTCTCATTCTTTTTTGCTCTATTATTTTCAATCACACAATCTTTCATAAAATAATATTACATGTAAATAAAAAAATTTTCATTCTTTTTTAACCACACATTTAAAAAAAATATTATTTCAACTATTAAAATTTGAAAATAATATGGGCAAACAGAGGCTAAATCAGCCAGATTTTTTAAAAATTTACTTGTTTATAAACTCATTATTAACCATACATTCTATCAATATCACAATTTTACACGTCAGTTCAATTTTTTTTAATAATATATTCCTTAAAAAATTACTATTGTAAAATTTGTTCTCCAAAAAAATATTTTGCTCAAACAAACCCTAAATGATTAGCCAAACACGTTTCATTGAAGGACCGCCTCAAGTGTGAATTAGCTTTTGGCCTTTTTACTTTTGCTATAGCTACGCCCCGTTCTGTCTGTTTCTCTCTCTCTCGAGTCTCAACGCTATTTATTAACAGCGAGCGAGAGAGATTGAGACAGATTTGGAAAAAAAGTAGAGTGAGGAGTGACATAAGAGCAGCGATTGAGGGAAGAAAAATTAGAGATTTGAGTTTATTGGGGAAGAAAAAGGAAAAGTGAAGTGATGAGAGAGCAGAATGGCGTAATATAGACCGTGGGGAATCTTTGAATCACACAAATTGGTTTGGTTGCTTCGTACGGTCTATTTCACGCTTATCTGCTTTCTCCATTCATTCTTTCTCTCTATACACTAGCTTAGAATTGAAATTAGTCTTAACTTGAATATTCTTTTTTTTTTTTATTTAATCTGGTTTTGAATTTCGATTCTTTACTTTTTCTTTTCTTTTTTTAGTATTTTGGTGCTGTATTTTCAATAATTTCTTTGCTGCATAAATACTGCATTAAAGGGAAAAAAAAGTTGGGTTGATTCCGTTTTACTATTGTTGTATTATTGTTATTCAACTAAATTGAAGTCATTGTAAGAAATGGATGAGGAGTGTAGGGTTTCAACTAATATCGATGCTCCAACTTCCGATGTTAGACCCTCCTACTGGCTGGATGCTTGTGAGGACATCTCCTGTAATGATCTCATCAACGATTTTGATGCAGTTAATCCAGAACCACATAATCAGGATAGCTGCATTGATTCTGGTTTCTTTGGTGGAATAGATCAGATACTTGACAATATCAAAAATGGTGCTGATTTGCCGGAGGTATCCGCTCACTGTAGTTTGGATGAAGTTGATGATCTTCAATTGTCTTCCGAGCAAGTGTACCTCCAGCATCAACACTCAGTTTATAGGTCTGAAATTACTAATTATAATGGCAAGAAACTGCCTTGTCATAGCAATGAATTCAAGTGCAATGGAAATGAAAATGTCAAGAGACCTCGGGAATTTCATGAATCCGAGGAAAGATTTGGCAGAAGGGCTCGCAACAGTGACAAAAAGAGTGAGAGAAGTTGGGATAGGGATCTTGGCAGGAAGAGACCTCGCAGCTGGGATGATGTGGAGGTGGATGGACGGGACAGGGATCAAGTAAGGAGAAGAGAGCGCTTTACTACTGTTAGCAGGAAGGACCGGGATTGCCGGGAAGGAAGGGGTTACTGGGAGAGGGACAAGGAAACTAATGATTTGGTCTTCCGACATGGTTCTTGGGAAGCTTGTCGAAACAGAGATGAGAAAATGCATACTGAGAAAAGCCACAAACATGGTGGAGGCTCAGAAGAGAGGAAACCCGAAGAGCTGAAAGAGAAAATTCCTGAGGAACAAGCTCGCCAGTACCAGTTGGATGTCCTTGAACAGGCAAAAATGAGAAACACTATTGCTTTTCTGGAAACCGGCGCTGGGAAAACGCTTATAGCGGTCCTCCTTATAAAAAGTGTGTATGTTAAACTGCAAAAGCAGAATAAGAAAATGCTGGCTGTCTTTTTGGTTCCTAAAGTTCCACTTGTTTATCAGGTAATTGTTAAATTGATGAATAACTGAGGAATTTTCTGCTGGTTCAATATGTTAACTTGTATCTTAATGATTCTTTTTTGTCATCAATAATGCAGCAAGCAGAAGTAATCCGTGAACAAACGGGTTATCAAGTCGGTCATTATTGTGGGGAAATGGGTCAAGATTTCTGGGATGCCCGAAGGTGGCAGCGCGAGTTTGAATCAAAACAGGTACTTTGAACAGTGAAACCTGAAGTTGCACTTGATTTGATTAAATATTGATCTAATTTAAGAAAAACTTCTTCCACCCAAAAGATCTTTGAAACTCCCAAAATATTTGTTTGAGAAAACATAAGTAAACAGGCTTTTATAATGAAGGTATATCATATTGTCTATTTATTGAAGCATAACAATGCTGTTTTATCTTTTGCCATTGTCCTTAAAGTGTATACTTAAAGGTAGCGTGGGCAGAGAGTACTTACTCTTTGAAGATATCTTTTTTCGGTCTTTGAAGTGATTAAGAGTTTGGTGTGGATCCCTTGCATTTATGACTAATATCGTGAAAATAAGAGTACAAGTGATGGAGGGAGACATGGAGACAGCCCTAGGAAAAAAGAAAATAATGAGAATGAAGGGGACCATAGACTTAACTCCATCTAGTATGGTAGATTTGGAAAGCAAGAAATAATTCTAAAATAGCAGCAGTCTAGCTTATGACTGGGCAATATAGAGAACTCAAAAGGTCAGACATGACAAATTATGATACTGCAACTAGTTGGTCAGAATCTTAAGTAGTAATGATGTAGGATGTGTTTGGCTTGTTTGATTGATTCCTGGTAAGCACCTCAAAATCTTTAGATTGAAAAGAATCTGAAGTACAATTTTCTGTTTGGACCAATATCAGTATTCATAAATTCGTTGTCAACCGAGAGTAGGACGTGGGTCTGCAATCTTCAATTGATATATATATTTTTTAAATAAACGTTATTGCTTTCTCATTGAATTGCTATGTGTGAATGTTAAAACAGAAACAACCTCGGTTTAGAGATTCTCGTCTATAAGATAACTTAAGTTCTAAGCAACCGTATACCTGATTGAAGGCTTGAGTATCTCTACCCAAATTCAGGAATCAAGAAAATGTATATGACGTCTTCTAATGAACTCGTGTTCCGACATAACAGATGCAACCATGGTTTTATTAAATCTTATAGAATAGTACTGTAGTAGTAGTAGTATAGGTTCTTGCAGCTGAAATGTGTTATTTGAGCCAAGAATTTGATGTTTTGTTTTATATTTGAGTTTTTTCCTTACTTATATAATTGAGCATTGGTGTCACTCAACATGCACATAAAAGTTGATAAGAAGCTAGTTCTAGAGGATAGGTACGCAGTTTTGGCAAATTTTGCCATCGGGGCATGGGATTCTGCTTAAATAAATATTATGAAAACTGGACTGGACGATGCTACCGGGAAAATTGGTTCACTTCTTTCATAAAAAATACGAATAAACAGTGGACAATTTTTTGAAAAGCGAACAAAGAAGCACAAGTTGGAGAGAAAGGGATGAAACGCAATTCTCTTTGAAAGTCACTTTGCATGGTCAAGGCCTTTGCTGTAACCTTTATTCACACGACGCCTTCAACAGCAAAAGTGGGGGGGGGGGGGGGGGGGGGGGGGAGGCAAAGACCTAATTTATAACTGTTTCGGCTGTTCTCACTTTGAAATGAGGATGAGAGAAATAAATTACTTTATGAACTTTTTGACTTGGCATGTTCTTCAATAACTTAATAAGATTTAATGAAATCAGCATATAATTAATATATGTTGTAGATAAGTAGAGATTTTTAAATTTTACGTGTTAAAAATTTCCAAATTCAATCGAACAAATTAAAGTTGATGGCCAAACTGAAACTATCCTAAAGAAACAGTGATTAAGTGAGTTTTTAAAACCCATATGAATTGTCATTTTAGTGGATTTTAAGACTTAGCAATAAAATATGTATGAACATGCGATTTAGTGGATTTTAGGACTTGGCAGAAAATATGTATGAAGGCTGCACTTTAAAGTTTATCCACTCAAGTGCTGGCATTTAATTTGCTAAAGTGTCAGTCATGTTTAATTTTACTCACTTATGTTGCTTCTTCACACAGGTTTTAGTGATGACGGCTCAAATTCTTTTAAACATACTTAGACACAGTATAGTAAGAATGGATGCCATCAATCTCCTTGTATTGGATGAGTGTCACCATGCTGTGAAGAAACATCCATATTCTTTGGTCATGTCTGAGTTCTATCACACAACACCAAGGGAGAAAAGACCTTCAGTTTTTGGCATGACTGCATCTCCTGTTAACTTGAAGGGTACTTTTCTGATTTGTTTCTTATGCTGTAAATTAAATTGTTTTGTAAGATAACGGGTTTCTTGGAGGCAGTATCTTTTTTTGTTAAGTCTTTATGAATTAATGTATTGCTTTAGTTTTGGCAGCTGGTTGGCCCTCATTTCTTAAAACTTATTTTTTCTCAAACTCATTTTCAACCACATTTTATGGGATTCACAACTTTTATCAACTTTTAAATCATACATTTCATCAACTTCTATCAAAATCTACTAAAAATCTGATTTTAATCCCAACTAAAAAGTGACTTATTCTTTTCTTCTTATTATATTTTTGAACTTCAGTGATACATTGATACTGACATCCCCCTCCTCCGTCCTCTATTCCTTTTCAAATAACTGTTCTTTCCTATGCATAATGCAGGCGTTTCTAGCCAAGTGGATTGTGCTGTAAAAATTCGTAATTTGGAAAGTAAACTAGATTCCATAGTTTGTACTATAAAGGATCGTAAGGAGTTGGAGAAACATGTACCGATGCCCTTAGAAATAGTAGTGGAGTATGACAAAGCTGCTAGTTTATGGTCCCTCCATCAACAAATAAAACAATTGGAGCAGGCCGTTGAAGAGGCAGCTCGGTCAAGCTCCAGAAAAAGTAAATGGCAATTTATGGGAGCAAGAGATGCTGGTGCTAAGGAAGAGATGCGCCAAGTTTATGGTGTGTCTGAACGTACAGAAAGTGATGGTGCTGCAAATTTAATTCAAAAACTGAGAGCTATCAACTATGCACTCGGTGAACTGGGACAATGGTGTGCTTATAAGGTGATGACTTGTGGATTTCATGGACTTGTCAACATTGAATTGAATGTCCTGGTTTGATGTGGCTAAATTATTTGGAGAAACGTTTGACTGCAATGTTTTGCTAATTTCCCTATTTAGTTAAATCAGTATATTTATTACCTTCTCCTTCCACCTTTGCACCCCCCTTGAGGTGGTAGCCATGATGGTTTTGGAATTTGGATATTGATACACTCTGGGCCTTTTCATTTTGGATGTCTTTGGTACGTCTATCATAATTTTACTGAAAATGGGTCGGTCGTCAAGGTGGGATGTGGTTTGGTTTCTACAGTGGGGGGGGGGGGGGGGGGGGGGGGGAGGCAAAGACCTAATTTATAACTGTTTCGGCTGTTCTCACTTTGAAATGAGGATGAGAGAAATAAATTACTTTATGAACTTTTTGACTTGGCATGTTCTTCAATAACTTAATAAGATTTAATGAAATCAGCATATAATTAATATATGTTGTAGATAAGTAGAGATTTTTAAATTTTACGTGTTAAAAATTTCCAAATTCAATCGAACAAATTAAAGTTGATGGCCAAACTGAAACTATCCTAAAGAAACAGTGATTAAGTGAGTTTTTAAAACCCATATGAATTGTCATTTTAGTGGATTTTAAGACTTAGCAATAAAATATGTATGAACATGCGATTTAGTGGATTTTAGGACTTGGCAGAAAATATGTATGAAGGCTGCACTTTAAAGTTTATCCACTCAAGTGCTGGCATTTAATTTGCTAAAGTGTCAGTCATGTTTAATTTTACTCACTTATGTTGCTTCTTCACACAGGTTTTAGTGATGACGGCTCAAATTCTTTTAAACATACTTAGACACAGTATAGTAAGAATGGATGCCATCAATCTCCTTGTATTGGATGAGTGTCACCATGCTGTGAAGAAACATCCATATTCTTTGGTCATGTCTGAGTTCTATCACACAACACCAAGGGAGAAAAGACCTTCAGTTTTTGGCATGACTGCATCTCCTGTTAACTTGAAGGGTACTTTTCTGATTTGTTTCTTATGCTGTAAATTAAATTGTTTTGTAAGATAACGGGTTTCTTGGAGGCAGTATCTTTTTTTGTTAAGTCTTTATGAATTAATGTATTGCTTTAGTTTTGGCAGCTGGTTGGCCCTCATTTCTTAAAACTTATTTTTTCTCAAACTCATTTTCAACCACATTTTATGGGATTCACAACTTTTATCAACTTTTAAATCATACATTTCATCAACTTCTATCAAAATCTACTAAAAATCTGATTTTAATCCCAACTAAAAAGTGACTTATTCTTTTCTTCTTATTATATTTTTGAACTTCAGTGATACATTGATACTGACATCCCCCTCCTCCGTCCTCTATTCCTTTTCAAATAACTGTTCTTTCCTATGCATAATGCAGGCGTTTCTAGCCAAGTGGATTGTGCTGTAAAAATTCGTAATTTGGAAAGTAAACTAGATTCCATAGTTTGTACTATAAAGGATCGTAAGGAGTTGGAGAAACATGTACCGATGCCCTTAGAAATAGTAGTGGAGTATGACAAAGCTGCTAGTTTATGGTCCCTCCATCAACAAATAAAACAATTGGAGCAGGCCGTTGAAGAGGCAGCTCGGTCAAGCTCCAGAAAAAGTAAATGGCAATTTATGGGAGCAAGAGATGCTGGTGCTAAGGAAGAGATGCGCCAAGTTTATGGTGTGTCTGAACGTACAGAAAGTGATGGTGCTGCAAATTTAATTCAAAAACTGAGAGCTATCAACTATGCACTCGGTGAACTGGGACAATGGTGTGCTTATAAGGTGATGACTTGTGGATTTCATGGACTTGTCAACATTGAATTGAATGTCCTGGTTTGATGTGGCTAAATTATTTGGAGAAACGTTTGACTGCAATGTTTTGCCAATTTCCCTATTTAGTTAAATCAGTATATTTATTACCTTCTCCTTCCACCTTTGCACCCCCCTTGAGGTGGTAGCCATGATGGTTTTGGAATTTGGATATTGATACACTCTGGGCCTTTTCATTTTGGATGTCTTTGGTACGTCTATCATAATTTTACTGAAAATGGGTCGGTCGTCAAGGTGGGATGTGGTTTGGTTTCTACTTTTGGTTCTGGGGGCTTGTGGGGATGCTTTACTAATGTATTTGAAAAACACAGATTTTATTTTACTGAATGATGGTTTGAGGAAGATATGTTTAATGAATGTCAATTTTAGAAAGTGGAAACTTTTCCTCAACACGGTGAAAGTTAAAATGAAGGCATTCTATTCCAGATATGGGGAGTTAAGTCACATTGTAAGCGAGTCAATACTGTGTACCATATTTCCTTAAAGCCTGTTCACTTTTGCAGGTTGCACAAGCATTTTTAACTGCGTTGCAAAATGATGAAAGGGCTAACTACCAACTTGATGTCAAGTTTCAAGAATCGTACCTACATAAAGTTGTCTCACTCTTGCAATGCCATTTATCTGAGGGAGCCATTTCAGAAGAAACTACAAGTGTTGCCAACATTGGTAGTGGTGCTGGAAATGGGACTGAGGAGCTAGAGGAAGGGGAGCTTACTAACAGTCATGGTCAGTACTTTCCATCAAATTTGTAATTTAAACTATGCATTGGAAGACATGTTGACTAGATCCTCCTATGGACTATGATATAAAATGTAATGTGTGTATAATAAACAAGGAAGGGAACAATCTTCCTTTAATAGAGAGATTACAACTACTTGATAAGCTTATAGATTACAATCTAAGGAAAAGCTTTATCACAACAAGCAAGAGATCAGCAATATCACAACAAACTAAATCTATAGTAGAAGATAAATTACAACAAAACAAACTATATCTACATCTAGATTTATAGGAATCTTAGAAGATTGTGTTCACAACAAACTTTCCCTAAGAATTAGGTAACAATCGAATCAGAATTTATTTGATTTGATCAAGATTCTCAACACTTCCTCTCAAGCTCTTTTGATGTCATACATGGCCAGCTTGCTTACTAAATCATCAAACTGCTTCTTGGGTAATCCCCTAGTGAGTATATCTGCAACCTGTTCAATCACTGGTATATAGGGCATAACAATTAGTCCACTTTCTAGTTTCTCCTTGATATAATGTTTGTTAACCTCTACATGTTTAGTTCTATCATGGAGAACTGGATTGTGTGCAATGGAAATTGCAGCTTTATCATCACAAAAGACCTGTATAGGTAAAGGATTAGTAGCTGTTTAATCCACAAAACTTCACAAATGCCATGGGCTACTGCTCTAAACTCAACTTCAGCACTATTTCTAGCCACAAAGAGGGTTATGGAGTCGTGCACAATTCTTGACAGCTCTCTCTAGCAGCCTCTACATACATATATTTATATACATATGGAAGTGTGTAATGATTATAGTTACATATGTATTGTATGTATACGAGGCAATGGCCTGTCAATGATGCTTTTTACTCCTCCAAGTCACAAGTTGCCTCCAACACAAGTGCAATACCCCGAAGTTGATCTCCTATCAGGCCCAATTTGCATCAGTAAACAAATCTACTTGGAGATGTCCTCGATTCTCATATAGAAGCCCTTTTCTTGGGGTCCCCTTTAAGTATCTTAAAATTCTGTATACATCATCGAAGTGTCCATGATTTGGTTGTGCATGGATTGACTCACCATGCTTATAGCAAATGCAATGTCAGGTTGAGTGAGAGAGAGAAATAAGTCTCTCAATTAAGCATTGATATTTTTCTCTGTCATTCACCTCTTCCAGACTTGCTGGATGAAGTTTCGGATTCGGTTATATAGGAGTTTCTGCTACTTTATACCCAAGTAAACCCGTTTCACCTAATAAGACGAGTATATATTTCCTTTGAGAAATGAACTCTATACCAAGGAAGTATATCAGGAAACCGAAATCTTTAATCTCAAACTCACGATCAAGAGCTTTCTTCAATTTATCAAGTTCCCGACTATCATGATCAGTTAGAGACATGTCATCTACATAAACAATTAACACAACAATTTTCCCTTCTCTTGAGTGCTTGTAAAACATTTTATGGTCAGCTTGACTTTGAATGTCCTTGAAGCTTGACTACCTTTCCAAATCTTTCAAACCAGGACCTAGGAGATTGCTTGAGGCCATACAAGGACTTCTCTAATCTGCCAACCTTTTCTGTTTCAAAATTTTCTTCAAAACCTAGTGGCAAATCCATTAACACTTCTTCCTCCAAATCACCACTTAAGAAAGCATTCTTTACATCTAATTGGTGTAAAGGCCAATTAGTACTGCAAGAGAAATTAAAAACCGAATAGAATTGATTTTTGCAACAGGCGCAGATGCTTCTTGGTAGTCAATTCCATTGGTTTGTGTGAAGCCTTTAGTTGCTAACCTTGCTTTATATCTTTCAATACTCCCATCGTTCTTACACTTGACTGTGAAAATCCACTTGCATCCCACTTTCTTTTTCTCCTTAGGTAGATCAACAATTTCCCAGGTTCTATTTTTCTGAAGAGCATTCATTTCTTCTTGAAGTGCTGACCTCCACTCCGAGTGCCCTAGTGCTTCATGTATAGTTCTAGGAATGAATAAGTGAGAGATATTTGAAGTGAAAGCTCTATATTTTTTTAAGAGTCTTTGATAGGCCTGACCTGATATTTGGCAATGGGATATTGGGTACAATTCCTAACTCCTTTTCAAATTGCAATAGGGATATCAAGTTCAGAAAGAGATAAAGGAATGGAGTTCATAGAAAGATTCCTTGGACTTTGAGAACTGGGAGGTGAGGATTGACCATGCTCAAGACTGATTGGATTATTCTCGGTATTAGAATTAAACTTGTGCCTAGTATAAACACTGAGCTCAGTGGACATAGATTGTAGAGTTTCTTCACTTATTTCTGATACAATTTTATTTGGCATGGATACATCTGTATTTTCCCCCTTTTTACCATTTAAAAATCTCTGTTTTCTGATTTATCTCGGGAAAAAATACTGCAGGTTTCAGTTTTTTTTTTTTTTTTTGTTGCCAAAAGTGATCTTCATTTGAACTCTCCCCTTGAAGAGAAGTTTTGCTATAAAAAAGGAAAATTTTCAATAAAGTTTACATCCACACTAGGATGAATTTTCCTAGTGGAGGGATTAAAGCACTTATACCCTTTTTTATTAGGAGCATTGCCTAGAAAAGTACATTTTTCGGCTCTTGGATCGAATTTGGACTGGAGATGAGTTGGCACATGGACAAACACCGTACAATCAAAAATTTTTAATGGCAATTCTTCTTGGTTCAATCCTGATTTGGATCCAATAAGTTGGCCTCTATCAGAAAACACTCGCACTGCTTTTGTTGGACAAATTCTGATTTGTTGGCGCTAGAACAATTGGGAAGAAAAATAAAAATCCTGTTATTTTCCATCATTTTTTTTGTCCATCACATTTTCTTAACTTCCTCGTGTGCCATGCCAGGGTCTTCATTAGGCCAGTCTTTGTCTTTATCTTTGGGAGGATTGCTGGTGAACCCCCATAGATTTTTGCAGTACTATTTTTAACATGATCTATCCTTGCAAGTTTAGTTGTAAAAAAAACTACTTGATTGTTTGATTTTGACTCTGTTCTTTCTGCTCGTGGGATATGCGCATCAAGTCTTGGTCATGGTCTTGTTAAATTGTTGGATAGACATTGTTTTTCTCATCAACTTCTAGTTTTGTGATTGGCTTAGACGGCATGCACGGTACATGCAATTCTGAAGTATCATTTGAGCCTTAGGAACGACAACTTGCTCGGATCAATTTGATTTTCAAACTAAATTGGTTGCTACAACATCATATTGAGTTTGAGGGGATGATGTAGATATAGAAATATTAGATATCATTCTCCTTGAATTTTCTCCCAATTGTATTAGATTATATTCCTTAATAATTGATTGTGTGATTATCAGGTAATCATTTCTTTTTGGAGCTATTTGTAACTTTATAAAAGGTATTCTACCTTGTAATAGTTAGACAAGTTTATTGCCTACAATTTATAATTTCTAACACACTCAACCTCCAGGGAAGGTGAGACATTTTTCAATGATATAGAAACATATATAAGATATGGAAACATATATAAGGAGTGTTATGAGAGGATACCATCTTGCCCGAATTGTACATTTGCTAAGAGTTTGTATGGGTCAACTGTTGATAGGCGGTCCCTGATAATGGAATTTTTGTTAAATGTTAAAATTAGCTTATTCTTGTCTGATATAGTTGTCTCTGGTGGGGAGCATGTTGATGCGATTATTGGAGCTGCTGTTGCTGATGGAAAAGTGACACCAAAGGTGCAGTCGTTGATTAAAATACTTCTGAGATATGAGCATATGGAGGATTTTCGTGCAATAATCTTTGTTGAACGTGTTGTGGCTGCCTTAGTTCTTCCAAAGGTCAATTGTTTAACAAAAATGACATTTGTGTGAGTTATGGTTTATTCTTTTGCTAGCTATTGCCTCACTATGACCATTAATGTGTTCTATGTACTTGTAGGTTTTTGCGGAACTTCCTTCCCTGAGTTTTGTTAAGTCTGCAAGTTTGATTGGGCATAATAACAGTCAAGAAATGCGAGCATACCAGATGCAAGATACTATTGCCAGATTCCGTGATGGCCGTGTATGTCTAGATTCCGAATCAGTGCTTTTAGATATTCGAAGCTTGTATTTTTCGTTTTCTCACTGGTGGTTACATCTTATTCAGGTGACTGTGCTAGTTGCCACAAGTGT
>NC_036239.1:24792023-24799454 GCF_002742605.1 Olea europaea var. sylvestris
CAAAGATTGCCGTCAATTATGCGTAGGGTAGAGAGCATGTTGCTTGCTGTACAACTTAAGGATATAATTAATTATCCTGTTCCGGCTTCCAAGGTATTATCAATTCCTGTGTAGTATGTTTGAAAATTTACTAAATTATGGTAGCTGATATGTGAACCTTTTTGTTTCCAGATTTTGGAAGCATTGACTGCAGCTTCTTGCCAAGAGACTTTCTGCTATGAAAGAGCAGAACTTTTAGGAGATGCTTATTTAAAATGGGTCGTTAGTCGATTTCTTTTTCTGAAATATCCACAGAAACATGAAGGCCAGCTTACTCGGATGAGACAACAAATGGTAAGCAACATGGTACTCTATCAATATGCATTGAACAAGGGGCTTCAGTCATACATCCAGGCAGATCGATTTGCTCCATCTAGATGGGCTGCTCCTGGGGTGCTACCTGTCTTTGATGAGGACACCAAGGAAGCAGGATCCTCATTATTTGAGCAGGATATTGGTCCCCAGGAAGGTGGAGGGGGGAAGGCCCACAATGGTGATGGGTATGAAGAAGATGAAATGGAAGACGGTGAACTTGAGAGTGACTCAAGTTCATATCGTGTACTCTCGAGCAAAACGCTGGCAGATGTTGTGGAAGCTCTAATTGGTGTGTATTATGTTGAAGGTGGAAAGAATGCTGCAAACCACCTTATGAAATGGATTGGGATTGATATAGATTTCAATTTGAAAGAGATAGAGCATGCAATTAAGCCCAGTAATGTCCCTGAAAATATACTTAGGACTGTTGACTTTGATGCATTACAAGGTGCCTTGAACATCAAATTCAATGATCGTGGCTTGTTGGTGGAAGCTATAACTCATGCATCACGTCCTTCTTCTGGAGTGTCTTGTTATCAACGCCTGGAATTTGTTGGTGATGCAGTCTTAGACCATCTTATCACAAGGTACTTGTTCTTCACGTACACAGAACTGCCTCCGGGGCGATTGACTGACTTGCGAGCTGCTGCTGTGAATAATGAGAACTTTGCACGTGTGGCTGTTAAACATAACCTTCATGTACATCTTCGGCATGGATCAACTGCCCTTGAAAAACAGGTATATTACTTTGTTTATAATTACACACACACATATATATGTATATACACACACATATATGTATGTATGTATTTTTTGCTGTAATCATATATTTTATTAATCAAAAGATAATATATAGGAAGTGTATTATCAATTTAAACAAAGAAAGAACAAGAAGAAATTGGGCGGCCCGTCTATATGATTAGTAACCGCAGCATTAAAACAAGTATACAATGTTAAATAAAATAATTCTCTAATCTGTTCTATTGTTCATGTATGATCATCAAAATAGTGACTGTTTCTCTCTCCATACACACTATACAATGCAACTCAGAATAAGGCCTCAAACAAGCTTATTGTCCTTATTACAAAACTTTCTCCTTCATGCCTTTAACAAATCTCACATACGCTGCGGCAACATCCAATCCATGTGTTGAGAAGCCAGAATATCCGTCCATAGCAAGCGTGCACCATCATACTGAAGGAACAAGTGGTCAATCGTCTCTCCATCCCTCCTCCACGTACAACACCATTCTATATCATAAAAACCCGTTATTTGGAGATTATCCACCACTAATACCTATTCTCTCACAACTGTCCATAGTAAAATGCTACCCATGAGGGCAATTTACATTGTCATACCATCTTTGAAGTTAATAAACACTCTACAGATCCTAATAAGGTCCCAACCTCTACTTGTTACAATCACCCTCTCCTATCTTGATGTGCAAATAATATAAAGAGGTCAAAAGCAGTGCTTAATCATCTAATTTTCAGTCGTGTAAACCCCACCCAAAAACAATGTTCCAGTTGAGACCCGTTATGTATATCTAAGAGATTATTCACCATAGCAGACGGCATTAAAGCAATACGATACAAAGGAAATCTCACCCCTTAGCGGTTTATCTTCATACCAACAATCATTCCTCAAAACTGATAGTATTACCATTTCCTACCACAAAAGTCAATCTATTTCGAAAGTCTCTCCACCTTTGCCAGATATACCGCCACAATCTCACTCTATAAGAACTAAAACCCTTGACTAAGCACCATTCTCCTCCATAAAACCATATTTCACCCCTATAATTTCTTTTCAGAACTCTCCCTCTCCACTCCGAATCGCTATAACTACTTACACAGCAATGCCTTATTAAACAATACAAGGCTTCTCAATTCGAGACCTCCCAACCTTATGGGAGAACGAATTGCACCCCTATTAACCAAATGAAGTTTCCTCTCATCCTTTAAACTTTCCGAAAGAAACTTCCTTTGAATCCTCTTTAATCTTTTTGTCACTGCAATAGGAATAGGAAACAATGACCAGAAAAGGTAGGGAGATTTAGATAGAGTGGACTTAATGAGAATAAGATAGCCTTCATTTGAAAGGTACATACGCTTCCAATCGCTGACCTCCTTTCTACTATTTCCTAAATACCGTTTCAAATATGTATACTTTTAAACTATGCTCTTAAGGGGGGGCCATGACATAGGTAACTGCGCAACCCTACAACCTCATATATCAACCAACTCCTTGTTATCGACATCTCCCACGTTATAGCCTTAGATTTTTCTAGATTTATCTTCAACCCAGATACAACTTCAAAGCATAAAAGTAGACAACGTGAGTTCCTGAATTACTTAACATCTGCATCACAACATATCAGCGTATCATTTGCAAATAACAAATATGATTCCTGCAATTGATCAATCATGAAGCCCCCAAACAAACTCCTCGCTACAACCTTGAGCATCCTTCTGAAATCTTCGATAAAAATAACAAACGGCAATGGAGACAAAGAATCCCCTTGTCTCAAACCTCTGCTACTATGAAAATAACCTTAGGAGTGTTGTTCACCAATAATAAAAAGGAAACAGTAGAGATACACAACTGAATCCACTTGCACCACTTATCCTGGAAGCTACATTGCCTGAGTATATACAAAAGGAATCCCTAGTTCACGTGATCATAGGCTTTCTGAATATCAAGTTTACATAACATTCCTGAAACCCCTAGGTGCAGTCTTAAGTCAATGCATTCATTTGCTTTAACTATGGAATTCAATATCTAGCGCCTTATAACAAAAGCATTTAGAAACTTAAGACACTACTTTTCCTAACACCTCCTTTAATCTATTTGCCAGAACTTTTTCAATAATTTTGTATACCCCACTTACTAAACTGCTAGGACGAAAGTCCTTAATATCCTTCGCTCCCCTTTTTTTGAAATCAGCACAATAAATATAGCATTAGAACTTCTCAAGAACCTGCTACTGTAGAATTCTAGAGATTAATCATGATTGATATATGATTAATCATGATTGATATATAATTGATTAAATCTTCTTATAATTTAGGAGGATTATTAGGCTAATTTTTTGTATCCTAAATTAGAAGATTATTTTTTCTTTGTATTTTTATTTTTGTATTGTAAATAGGGTGTAATAGGTTTGTATAATTCAATGAAGAAATACAGAAAATTCTTAATTCAGTCTTTAACCACACTGAAAGAAACAAGGACACAATGTTTGGTTGCATTACTTCCCAGCAGGCCTCATAGAATGAGAAAGGGACTTCATCTGGTCCTAGGGCCTTATTGTGATTCATACTGAACACCTCTCTAATCCATCCTCCCCAAATACTCTCTGGCTAGTTGGCATTCTCTTTATTAATAGTAGAAAAATCTAGCCCCTCCAACACTGGCCTCCAATCAAACTGCTTCCAATAAATATTTTAGTAGAAGGTCATCATTTGGGTTTCAATATCCTATGAGTCCTCGTAAGTAACCCCATCTACCTTCATCGTGGTGATAGAGTTCACCATATACTTGAAATATGAAAGTAAAAAATGCAGATGGGTCCCTTTCTCCTGTTGCAAGCAAAGGAAGTATCTTTATCTCCGAATTTATTACTTTAAACTCAATTCTCCATGTTCCAAAATTATCTTGTAATCTATTGTCTCTAAGTCAGCCGACTAAACACTTCCAATTGCTCTGCGAAATTTCTTCTCTCATTGTGTCTTTCATGACCTATCATTGAGGACGATGATTGGCAGTGCTAAAGAGTGTGAGGGACTCCATTAGTTTGAGCAGGCTAAAGTCAGTAACTAGTGTCAAAACTACACGTGATTCTATTTTTTCGGATAGGTCATCTTAATTTTTAGTATTTGCGACATTTATTTTCTGCTCTTTGTTCCAATAAATTGTCTCTTGATATTCAATGTGAAATGTGTGAACTTGCAAAGTATCATCGTGCTTCTTTTTCAAAGTCTACATATAGACCCATTAAGCCATTAACTATGATTCACAGTGATGTTTGGGGTCCTCGTATTCCTAGTCGAACACATATAAAATGGTTTATTACATTCATATATGAACATACATGACTTTGTTGGATAT
Source organism: Olea europaea var. sylvestris (assembly GCF_002742605.1). Lineage (NCBI taxonomy): Eukaryota > Viridiplantae > Streptophyta > Magnoliopsida > Lamiales > Oleaceae > Olea > Olea europaea. Next base: position 24,796,489 of record NC_036239.1, read on the forward strand.
ATTTACTGAAAGATAAAATTGAAGTCCGTTCTATTTTAATCAATTTTTACTCTATGATCCAAATGCAATTCAACACCAAAATACAAGTTTTACGTACCGACAATGGTACTGAATATTCATGTGTCGATATCCCTCAACAAAATAGGATTGCTGAACGAACGAAAAAAACACATCCTTGATGTAGCTCGTGACCTAATGTCCACTACCAACATGCTAAATTTTTTTTAGGGGGTTGCTATTTTCACTGCATCTTATATCATAAACAGAATGCCTAGTCGAGTCCTTTCATTTATAACCTTCGTCAAAAATTTCAAGATGCATTTCCTCACTCTCGACTTAGTTTTACTCTTCCCCTAAAAATCTTTGGTTGTACAGCATTTGTACATGTCCATACACACTTGCAAACTAAACTAGAACTTCGGGCCACAAAATGTGTCTCTTGGTTATTCACCTACTAAAAAAGTTACAAGTGCTATGATTCTATATCACATTGCACCTTTGTTAGTCTTGATGTAACATTCTTTGCAACCACTCCTTTCTACTCGAAGTCCTCAATTCAAGGGGAGAATTTAAGTGAATCTCGAATCTTGAATCACTTGGCTAGTGACCTCTTCTTTGATTTTTCCCCAAACACTGATTCCATCACACCATCATCATCCTCCACTCCTTTGTCGGTTATAGAAAGAAGCTTACACTTAAGGAATGTGTAGAAAAATAGAACAAAGAGATACTAGTTCACTCACGAGAGCCAAAATCTAATGAAAATCTCACACCTGAGGTACCAATTGAGTCTGAATTGGTGGCAGCTCCTGGCAACCAAGAGTCTTTCTGTAGGTTAAATTAGATAATAGTCTCTCTCTCTAATACTCCTAAACCTAATGATATTGATTTACCTATTCCACTCAGAAAACAACCTCGTTCATGTACTCTCTATCCAGTTTCAAAATATGTATCCTACAATGCACTGTCCATAGAGTACCGTGCTTTTACTTCTAACCTTGATAGTGTGAAAATTCCTAATAATATCCCGGAAGGTATTGGAGATTCCTAAGTGGAGAGAAGTTGTAATGGAGGAAATGAGGGCGTTGAAAAAAATTAACTTAGGAGGTGATGAATTTACCACATGGAAAGAGAACAGTGGGTTGTAAATGGGTGTTTACTGTGAAGTACAGAGCTGATGAGACAGTAGAAAGGTATAAGGCTCGTCTTGTAGCGAAGGGATTTACTCAAACCAAGGTGATAAAAACGGAAGGTTATTGCTTGTCGTCCCATGCTGTTTCTTAACTCCCAAGGCTGGACTTTCTCTCAATACAATTTCGATATCTTCCTCCATTGCCAACTCTAATACCTTTACTAGCCTTGTGTCCAATACATCCACAGTTGTAGAGCATGTCTATGGTTGCTTCCAGTATCTCCAACTTCATACTCAACTTACTCAGTTCCGTTTCCATAGCCCAACCTCCATCACTCTAGTTCGCATCCACTTGGTTCAACCAGCAACTCTTTAGTGTGGGTCTAGTTCGATGTCAACTCCTTAGAATCCAAGTTTGCTACATTTTTTCCATTGGCTGAATACTCATCCAAGCCCACCCTACACTTACGGCAATAAGTATTCCTGGAGCCCACTACAGTCCCACTATCCATTAACTTAGTTAATTCATTCAATTCTCTTTTCAATGCCTTGATGCAACCCTTATTTCAACGCTATTCAAAAAACTATAAGATATGCCTTCTGTAATCATTTCCCTGGACTTATGCACCTTTATTTGTCCTTCCTTACTAGGTCTCGAGATTTGCTCGCGTGGATCACTACTCTCATTAACCGCCCTTGTGCAATAGTACCCGCTAATCAGCTTTCTGCGAGGCTTGTAAGTTCGCCGTAACTCCTGCATAAGTCATACCTTATTTGCTCCTGAATAGTAAACAGGCGCTACGTACTCCTTTGCCTCAATTCTGAATTGAGAACTGAACACCATCACACCATTAGCATAAGATTGTTTTCCCTGCTTTTATACAAACGAGGCAACAAACGATAAAACAGATGCGTGGGATGTCCTTGATGTGGAGGGGGAATTTATAGCTCCGCTGACAATGTGTGGGCGCCACACATCGGTACAGGCGGCAATGGACACAGAAATTTTTAGTTAGGGGGCACAATCAAACTCTGTACAAATCGGATACTTTATTCTTGCTTTTGAATAATTTATACTCGACCCAAAAAATCAGATTTATATTTAAAAAATATTTCTTTATTAATTTTTTTTTATCATCATTTTCATCCATTTGATATCGAACAGTCATTTTATTAATATTTTGCTCATACAAGAAATTGCATATTAATGTTTAAAAAAATTTATATTGTATTTAATATAAACAATCAATTCTAGTGATCAGAAGGAAAAACATATAACTAATATTCAATTAAATAAATATAATTCATTGAATATAAGTTAAATTGGATATAATCAGTTCAGACACATTCTATGTACACAAATAAGATAGGAGAAAATGCAAATTTAGGTTCTAATTAATTGAAAATTTGATTGGAAAGTGAATATTTTCGGTAGATGTGATAATTTGTGGAAAAATTATAGACAAATTTTAAAAAATTAAAAGGGTTAAGATTTTGATAAAAGGTGTAAAGGAAAGCGTAGAGGAAGAGAAAAGAGAAAAAAAATTCAAACTTATTGTGATATCAGAATAAGATAAGATTGTAAAGAAAAGGATTATTTTTGTAACTTGAATCTATTTTCAGAATTTTGCTCTCGTTTGGTGGAAGTTTAAAATCAGATTTTTAGTATATTTTGATAAAAGTTAAAAATTTAAGGATTTCATGAAATATGTTATTAAAATTAATTGTTAACTTTGATTGAGATTAAAATTTAGATTTTAATCGATACCAAACATGACTTCTCAAAAAAAAAAAAAAAAAGGGGGGGGGGGGGGGGGGGGGGGGGGATTACTTG